>NW_022881634.1:0-19619 GCF_003369915.1 Drosophila miranda | reverse complement strand
GTCTTCTTCTCTGCAGTCGACTTTCTCGAACTCCAGTGTCCCTCTCCAGGAAACCTTCTGGCCCGGTTCTGGTGGCTAATATTCCTTGCCGGCTGTTTGTAAAATTTTCTGCATTACAACCTATTTTATCGCCCGCCTTTTCTGTACTCACTTCAAACTTTCTGTTTTAAGCACAAAATTTCCAATTTCCCCAGTGACGGCTCCAGCTCCCCCGATGTCCCCATACACCATCGAGCCTCCCTGGACTTCCGCTAGATGGCGCGTCGCCCTCAGCCCTGGCCACCTATCGTTCAGGTGGGACTGGAACAAAAGAGGACAAGTCTGTCCTATAAATTAGATTTGTTTTTTTGTATGTTTTTGTTTTGTTCAATCCGTCCCCTGGCTTATCGGGTCGGAAACACCCCTGACTTCCCCGTGAGCTAGCTGGGAATGATAGGCCAGGGTGGCAAAGAGGCGGATCATAGCAAGATATCGTGGTTTTTTATATGAACAAATTAAGGATGGGGTGGACCCACAAGAGTAATTATTTGTACTATTATTGGTAATATTTTCAGCGGTTTAACTCAAATTGTTATCCAATTGAAATAAATGAGGCTCACGGGCGCTAAGTTCATTTTTTTCATTGGTATGTTTGCAGTATTTCTGTGGGTCAGACGGTCACACTGCAGCTCTCCTGCAACGAAAAAATTAGCCGTAATTTTGAATGGTCTATAAAAAAGGGTATGGACAACAGGCAAAAACAGCCAATGCAAATTGCAAGGTTCGTAGGAAATGCACCTCTCGTGTGAGGACAATCGGCTTTGTTTCTTCAAGGTATATTGGGCCAATGGGATGGATTTTACCTTAATCCGTTGGATTTTCTAGGCCGTTCTAGCCGTTGTCCACACCCTCTTTTTTCTTCCATTATGTGGAAAGTGAGTAGTAAATGTGTAGTAACCGTGTAAGTTTTCTCTCCAACGATTTTTTCTGGTAAACAGCGGTGAACGCGCGGGCAAAAGGAAAATCCATTTGTTTACACAGTTGATTTCCTTTTTTTTCAATTGTAAACCTTTGTTGCGAAAACAACGATAAAGTTAATTGCATTATAACAAGCCTGATTACAGATTACAGAGGTGAGTAACCGACAACGCACCAGCCGCCTCATCAAACACTTAGCCGAGCCTTTGTTTTCATTGCGTGCCTGCATCAGCTGGTGCAATAATATAGCATAGTGGCGTATCGTATCAACTAAATTCGAGAGATACTACATGCCCAGACCTTTATCAGCGTTTAGTCGACCACTTTGTAGCCCACATTCACGCTTCGAATCAGTTATTTGCCAGAGGCGTGCGCGTGCGGCAGTGTTTGGCTCTTACTCTCCGGAACGCAAAATCCATAACCGATTCTCATTTCAGCAGCGGAAAGATGCGCCCGTTT
Organism: Drosophila miranda; assembly: GCF_003369915.1. Lineage (NCBI taxonomy): Eukaryota > Metazoa > Arthropoda > Insecta > Diptera > Drosophilidae > Drosophila > Drosophila miranda. The sequence goes on along the minus strand of NW_022881634.1, from coordinate 18,203 downwards.
TCCGGCAAGATTGCTTAAAGCCCGTCACCGAGGGCATCAATCGCGCCTTCGGTGCCCGGGAGCCCTGGCAGGTGGCCACCATCACCGCCACCACAGTGCTCGGCGGTGTCTGGCTCTGGACGTTTGTCTGTCAGAATGAAAGTGAGTTTCCACTGAGAGAGAGGTCTTCTCAAAATACATCACTATCTATAAGTAGGCACTCGTAGGCAAAAGTCAGGCCACCTAGTGTCTGTCGATTCCTTTCACGCCGTTGTCGGCGGCGTCATAAATTATAATCCATCAAACAATCTTATCTGCCACGGCTTGCACTTTCCTACGCAGCCCACCAAGTAAATACCCAGCCTAGCCGGCCCATTTTTGTGTTTGACTCAAGAAATCGAAATCGGTACTTATGTATACCCATGTACTATGTACTTTGTGCCTTATATAATAGAGTTCGAGTGCCATGCACCCGTTGTGTGCCCTTCCTGAACTTTTGCGTTTAATCTGGGAACAGATTACAATAGATTAGAAACCAAATTTATATATACACAACAATTTATATATAGCCAAACGGCATAGCTTCTGGCTTCGATAAGAATATCCGCTAATCCGCTAGTTGGAATTTAGTTTTCAATGGGCTCTCCCTTGTAGCTCCTTTATCAGTCAGGTGGCACCTGTTTGGAAGCACAAGAGATTTCTTATGACTAATCCCCTAAATGGAAAACGTTCTACGAATTCCAAAATTGGAATTACAATCGGTTTTCTAAAGCAACCAGTTGGAACCCGAATTCTTGGAAAAAGTTCCTTTCCGTTCGGCAACTTCCACAAGACCTGTCTGGCTTCCACGATATGCTATCGTGTTCCAGCGACTACCGATCGACACATTCTCATTATAAAATGATTCATCATTTTATTTCATGGTTCGATACGCCTTTAGATAAGCATGCATTAGGTTATTCGATAGGGGAATATTGAAATTAGTTGATCAGGCGATCATTCCTCCATCGCTTTGTTTGTTGCAGGTCTCTACACGCGTGGCAGGCGGCAGTTCTTCAGGATCGCCAAGAAAATACCCGCAGTTCGGCGACAGGTGGAGGCGGAGCTTACCAAGGCCAACAATGACTTCGAATCGGCGATCAAGGAGAGCAACGCACACCTCACATACACGGTGACGCTGCCCGAGAAGGGTCTGAGCAAGGAGGTGATCCTGAAGCTGGTGGACGACCATCTAAAGACAGGTCACTACGAATGGCGCGACGGTCGCGTCTCCGGTGCCGTGTACGGCTACAACCCGGAGCTGGTGCAGCTCGTGACGGAGGTGTATGGCAAGGCGTCGTACACGAATCCCCTCCATGCGGACCTCTTCCCGGGCGTCTGCAAAATGGAGGCCGAGGTGGTGCGTATGGCCTGCAATCTGTTCCATGGAAGCAACGACAGCTGCGGCACCATGACAACCGGCGGCACCGAGTCCATTGTGATGGCCATGAAGGCATACCGGGACTACGCTCGCGAGTACAAGGGAATCACCAGGCCGAACATAGTCGTGCCACGCACCGCGCATGCGGCCTTCGACAAGGGTGGCCAATACTTCAACATCCATGTGAGATCTGTGGACGTCGATCCGGAGACCTTCGAGGTCGACATGAAGAAGTTCAAGCGTGCCATCAATAGGAACACCATTCTGGTGAGGATTGACCCATGTTTCCCCAATTTATCCCCACTAATTCTAGCCTTATGCCGCTCCAGCTGGTTGGCTCTGCTCCCAATTTCCCCTACAGCACTATCGACGACATCGAAGCCATCGCCGCTCTGGGCGTAAAGTACGACATTCCCGTCCACGTAGACGCCTGCCTGGGGAGCTTTGTGGTGGCACTGGTCCGCAATGCCGACTACAAGCTGCGTCCCTTTGACTTTGACGTTAAGGGCGTAACCAGCATCTCTGCCGACACGCACAAATACGGATTTGCTCCAAAGGGATCGTCGGTGATCCTGTACTCTGAGAAGAAGTTCAAGGATCACCAGTTCACAGTGACCACCGAATGGCCAGGCGGCGTCTACGGCTCACCCACTGTAAATGGTTCCCGTGCCGGAGGCATCATCGCCGCCTGCTGGGCCACCATGATGAGCTTCGGCTACGATGGCTATTTGGAGGCTACCAAGCGCATTGTAGACACGGCTCGCTACATTGAGAGGGGGTAAGACTGGGTACGAATGCACTTGGACTACGGCTGACCTTATCGAAACTCCACAGTGTTCGCGACATCGATGGCCTGTTTGTGTTTGGCAAGCCAGCCACTTCCGTCATTGCCTTTGGATCGAATGTGTTTGATATCTTCCGACTGTCGGACTCGCTCTGCAAGCTCGGCTGGAACCTGAATGCCCTGCAGTTCCCCTCTGGGTATGATAGATCTATTAAAACCATAGTTAACCATGCTTAAAATTTGGTATTCTGTCTACCAGTATCCACATCTGCGTCACGGACATGCACACCCAGGCCGGAGTGGCAGACAAATTCATTGCCGACGTTCGCAGCTGCACGGCGGAGATCATGAAGGATCCTGGCCAGCCCGTGGTCGGAAAGATGGCCCTGTACGGCATGGCCCAGAGCATACCCGACCGCTCGGTATTTGGCGAGGTGACCCGCCTCTTCCTGCACTCCATGTACTACACGCCCAGCCAGAAGTACGCATCTGCCTCAGCTACTCTTCCTACAGCTCCCACCCATGCAAGCATTTCATCTGCAGTGCTACTGTTTTTAGAACCACCTAGAACTCCGTGTTATCCAAGCAATATTTATATATACCTGCAATTAGAGCTGTAATCGAGGGTACAAAAAGCGTCGTCAACAAAGTTGATTCTATCTACGATATAATCCTACCAACCGGAGGCAGTCTTTCCTCAAAGAGCTATTTTATTAAAGTGATTGTTCTGTGTAAAGTGTTAGAAAAATATAAGTATAGTACGTTTTGTATACTCATCAGTCTATTAAGAATTGATCTCAATTCTCTCGATTCTTGATCAATTTGTTGCCTTTTTCTTCGATTGTCGTGTACATTTGTTCCCCAAACAATTAACCATACTCGTAATTGCTTCAGCGTGGGCCCCTGCATTCCGGTCTGATCGGATCTGACCCGATCTGGTGCGATCTGTCAGACGCTTTGCCACGCGTCGGCGTTTTAATTTAGCTGTTGCCCACCTGACACGCCCATTTCCTTTGTGTAATTTATGCCGGTTTTCTCGGGCTCTGTTCAAATTGTTTCAAATAAATTTCAGTAGCGGAAACATTTATCTAAACGACTGCCAGCCAGAATCCCGTGCACACGCGTCAAGTGTCATTTTTTCAGGAGAAATTTCGAAAAAATTAAAAATAGCCAAAAAGCGAGCAACAAGTGCCATTCGGCGGAGGTGGAGATCAATTGAAGCATTCATTTTGGACTGCAACAAAGGCGAAACCTGTCTCATTAACAAGATGCCCACGCTGACACCCTGCTACCCCACCTTCTGCCCTGCAATCCTCTGTCTTCCCTGCAGGCCTTATGGGCTCGCATTATGGCCCCAACAAATTCGGCTCAAACCGGGTTGCAAAAAAAGTTCACTTCGTAGTGACGCAGCTCTGAACGGGGCCCCAGCGACGACGACGCGCAGCTGAGCGAGGGCGGAGCAGAGAGCCGGGCAGAGGCAGAGAGCACCCAATGGCCTCAGAGACGCGGAGCGGCTCATTCGTTGTGCGCTCGTTGAATCGCCGAGACGTTGGAGTCGCCGTCGTCGCTGTCGTTGTCGTCGCGTGTGTGCAGCAAACAAAAAAATTAAATAAGACAATAAATATTTTTTTGAGAAAAAATAAAACCTGATTTCTTTTAAAAATTGCATAAATAAGTAAAAGTTTCCTCATTGTTGGGGCCAGCAGTTTATCGAAAGCGGAAGGGGGAAAGTGGCGCCCAGAAGGTTGATCCCACTTTTCCGTTCTACCTGTGTGAGTGCGAGTGTCTGTGTGTATGGGTGATTATGATATGATATATGATATGAGAGGGCTTTAATCCATCTCAAGGGGGAGCTCCATTGACCGGACTTTGAGGATTTTCAATTACTTAGAGCGCCAGCAACTCTTCCAAAGGAATACTCGTCCGCCCCAAGGTAAGTTTGAAGCTCATTTCGCATTGGAATTTGTTGATAAGTTAAATAGCTATATTAATAGCCAATTATTTAGTCACAATTATAGCCATGAATTGAACAAACATTCCCAGTTACGCAGCTCCGTTGACTGGTTGTATATTTTGTATTCGCGCGAGTTAGCTGTGCTGTGAGCTGTGACCGCACCGCACCGGTTTGAGTTTTCGAGTCGAGTCTGATTCGATTCCGAGTCGAGTTTTATTTCGTCGCTTCGCATAAGCGGCACCACACTTTAAAACTGTTCCGGCCGCGGAACGCGGTTTTCTTTTTGGTTGAATTCATTTTGCGGCTAAACATTGCTTCGGGGCCTGCTCCACAAGACGTACAGACCCATCGGGATCGAGCCGCCAGAGCAGCTTCTTGTTTTGTTATCAATCTACAACAACAGCAGCAGCAGGAGCAGCAGCAACAGAACAACGACAAAAAACAGAGAAAGAAACTAACAAAAACTAACATTCGTTTGGGATTGCCCGGCAGTAAAGAGCAAAGCAGAGAAGCCGAACGAGCGCATCCGCCTCTCGAATGCCTTATCAGTAGCACGGATCTAGAACTGCCGTAGGAACACACAGGAGAAGGTCCGACCCCAAACCAGGCCCAGGCCCAGGGCAAGACCCAGACCCAGGGCAAAAACCGACCACTACCACTCAATTTGGATTTGGAGTGCCATTCTCGCGCTGTCTCGTAAATTAATGTCATAAATTAATTTGGAACTCTGCCCGTCGTTGACATTGCAACCGGTGTCGGCATCTCGTTGCCGCTGTCGTCCCAACATCTTCCAAACGGACGCGTTCCTGACCGCACCCGAAATGTAGATGTTGGATTTCATTGTGCGCAGCTGGTGCTAATCACCGGCCAGGATGACCCGACCCCGATCCTTGGATAGCAGAGCCGCGGGCATCAACGTTTCCGGCTCGGTCGTCTGGCCGGCCTCATCCACAAACAGGTGGGTGAAGTGTCCGCCCGGAAATGACATCTGCATAAAGCTTTATTTACGATCGGTTTGGCAGTCGAGAACACTGTGAACGTTGTGTTGTTCACGCAAAGGTTCAACCACTTAAGAAAACCTTGTCTTAAAGATATCGGATATCTCTGTAGCTTCTATTTATTCTAGTGCTCTAGTGCTCTTTTCTATTTATTTACCTCTTTTTTCATTCACTATTTGTTCAACTTTCCATTCTCTTTATACCCATACATCTTAGCCTCAACTTATCATCGTTTATTCTTTCTCCAGACATATCTCCACCTTGAATTTGCCTTATCATCCCCAGAGTCGAATAAATATAGCGCAGGTATTGGAAACAAAATATTAAATTAATGCGCAAAATGTATTTATCAAGCACTCATATAGAGATTCCCATTCCTAGGCTAATTCCCATACCTCATCCGCGTTGGTATTTTGTTTGCATCTTGATAGGCTCGGACAGAGCCCAGCGTAGAGATAAGGTTCTCCGGTCGCTCAGTTTCTCTTTTGATTTTAGCCTACTACCATGCATTTTTTTTATCTTTCCGATAAGACATGGCCAGGGACACACATACCATATATTTGTGGGGTATATGGAAGTCTTGCTCTAGTTTTTGGCTTTGGTAGGCTCTCGTTTGGGTTGGTTGTTTGGTCACCGTTGGCATGCAAGGAGGCAATCAGTGGGTGCTTCCCTGCAGGATCAGATGTATTTGGTCAGATAAAAGGAGTAGGGACAACACATGGCAACCCAACTGGATCCACATATGGATGGAATCGCTCCATGGCCACCGCTGCCCCAGCCGGGCACAACAAGTCCACTCAAAGTTGTTTGCCGCACAACAACAGAAAACAACGGAAGCACAAACAACAACAACCCGGGGCAACCCCCAGTCCCCAGGCCAAAGGATATTACATCCACCGCCGACTGGCCAGCTGGGTGCGGCTTTAATGTCTGGCGTCATTATACCATTTATAGCCATGTTTTCCGAGAACTTTCGCTCCTCCCTTCAGGGTGTTTAATCGATACACAGTGGCCCGAGGAAACTCCTTTCGGCCCGGCATTTCGCCATTTCATTGCCGGCTCCTCGGTCGCCATTTGTGTGCTAATTGCAGATCGAGGCTAAGAAACTGATTTGCTTATGGGGGCAAGGGATTGGGAGTCAGTGTGGGGGTGTTTACTGTACCCAAGCCAAATGGCTTGGACTCGTTAACTTTGACGTTAATTATCTTTTGGAATTTCGCGAGGCGACGCAGTCGAAACATGTGGCAGCATGAGTTGGCATGGAATGTGGTTAGCCCTGGTAGAGAAGATCAACAAAGTAGAGGCGAGTAATTGGCAGTTTTCCCCAATGGAAATTTGTTAAAAATTTAAAACTTGAATGCAGATCTAGAGATAATCATAATAATAGAATACAGAGAGGAAATTATGTACAAAATATGGATACATATATGAAATAACTATCTGTATCTTTAATAACATATTTCAAATCGCAATCTCTGACAGTTCCAGCAATAAATACCAATCAAGCAATCATCAGTTTTTCTTTTTCTTTAGTTTCTGTGGGGTTTCCTTCCCGCTCCGTCCACAAAACAAAAAAAACGCAACATATTTCACAGTTGGTAAATATTTTCTATGCATATTTGCAACGCTCCAAAAAGCCCAATAAGAGGCAGGCTGGCAAATGCTTTTCTATTGCTTTCAGCAAGAGATTTGCATAAGGCTACAGATATGCACACAGATACTATTTAGGGGATACATGTATGCATGGGTAGAGCTGCAATTAACATCAAACACGGGCGGTGTACAGACAAATACTTATTGACACAGTCGCGTCCGTTCTCTGATTTGAAATTGAGATCCGGCGAACGGAACAGAACACGCCTCTGAAAGTGTTTTTCGTTTCGTCTCAAGATTCTGTGTGTAACCTTCGCACGACTAGTCGACTCTACTCTCGACTCTCGAGTCGAGTGACGTGCTGTCGAGTTCTAAGCAAACCCCGTGCGACGGGACGGGGCTTAGATGATTACCGAATGACATCAGCACTGGGAACAAAGCAGAGTCTCCAAAGTGTGACTTCAACCTGTTCGAGTACGGCTACGGGTCTGGCTATGGGTGCTGCTCTTTATGGCTTTCTTCTTCAACGGATCCAGCGAAAGCCTGTTGCCTCAATTATAATACATCTACCCATAATGATCTCCCCCCTCATAATGATGATCTAACAGGTGGGAACTGCGGTTAATCGGTTTCGGGTACTGTGAATGGATCATGTTCGCGTTAATTGTGCGGTTTGTGGGGGGAAGGGGAAGTATGCTGACAAATTGCCCGACAATGCAATGAAAAACGAGGGGGAACGTTGTGAGTTGCTGCGGACACCGCAACTCTACGGTTATACCCGATACTAAGTCAGTATAACTCTCCTCCGGCAGACGCCGCTAATATTAAACGACACGACAAAGAGTGCGTGCGAGAGAGACAGAAAATCAGTCTGAGCGTGACGTCGGGCGCTGCGTAGCCACTGAAAATTGATTTCTTGCTTTTGGCTACAAAAATGATCCGATCTGATCCAGCTTCAGCAATCTGATAGATATGGTCATTATCTATGATTCTGCGTTTTTAGTTTTCTCGAATGTGCAATATTGTGGATGCAAATGATTTTCGTCTTTTGTGGGGCGGAAGGGGTGGGGCGAAATTCTGAGATATACGTTTTATAGTGAGATCTAACAGAAGTGCGGATACCAAATTTGGTTACTCTAGCCTTAATAGTCTCTGAGATTTGTGGATGTCCCAGATTTTCGTCCTTTGCGGGGCGGAACGGGGTGTGGCGAAATTTGGACACAAAACGGTCAAGTCCGATATCACAGGAGTGTGGATACCAAATTTGGTTGCTATGGCTCTTATAGGTTCTGAGATCCTTGAAACTCATATTTTGCAATTGACAAAACCGACCATGAAACCTGTGTGTTAGAGAGAGACAGAGCGAGAAAGAATGAAATTGTTTTCTTGATTCTGGCTATAATCATTATTCGATCTGGTTCAGATTTTGCACCGTAGAAGATATGGTCATCCTCACCAATTCTGCGTTTTTGGGTTTATCGTATCTTTAAAAATGTGGATGCCACAGATTTTCGTCCTTTGTGGGGGCGGAAGTGGGCGGGGCGAAGTTTTGAAATATTTTTGTTTCAGTGACGTATCACAGAAGTCTGGATCCAAAACATCGTTAATCTAGCTCTTATAGTCTTTGAGCAATAGGCGCTGAAGGGGACGGACGGACGGACGGACAGACGGACAGACAGACAGGGCTCAATCGACTCGGCTATTGATGCTGATCAAGAATATATATACTTTATGGGGTCGGAAACGATTCCTTCTGGACGTTACACACATCCACTTTTACCACAAATCTAATATACCCCAATACTCATTTTGAGTATCGGGTATAACAACTTTAATTGATACAATTGAAAGTCAATGTTCACATTGATTGGTTAACACCATTAGCATTTGATTTTCTAATGCACATTCTATGCAAATACTGGAAAAGTGGAATATCTATCAAGTCTCCTAAGCATACCCTTTCTAAGTACTCAAGCCCTCGAATCGCCTTTATCTGTGGACCCAGTCGATTCCTTTGGGCATATCCATAACAAATAACGAGGGGGAACGTTGTGAGTTGCTGCGGAGACCGCAACTCTACGGTTATACCCGATACTAAGTCAGTATAACTCTCCTCCGGCAGACGCCGCTAATATTAAACGACACGACAAAGAGTGCGTGCGAGAGAGACAGAAAATCAGTCTGAGCGTGACGTCGGGGGCTGCGTAGCCACTGCAAATTGATTTGTTCCTTTTGGCTACAAAAATGATCCGATCTGACCCAGATTCAGCAATCTGATAGATATGGTCATTATCTATGATTCTGCGTTTTTAGTTTTCTCGAATGTGCAATATTGTGGATGCAACAGATTTTCGTCCTTTGTGGGGGCGGAAGGGGGTGGGGCGAAATTCTGAGATATACGTTTTGTAGTGAGATCTAACAGAAGTGCGGATACCAAATTTGGTTACTCCAGCCTTAATAGTCTCTGAGATTTGTGGATGCCCCAGATTTTCGTCCTTTGCGGGGGCGGAACGGGGTGTGGCGAAATTTGGACACAAAACGGTCAAGGTCCGATATCACAGGAGTGTGGATTCCAAATTTGGTTGCTATGGCTCTTATAGGTTCTGAGATCCTTGAACTCATATTTTGCAATTGACAAAACCGACCATGAAACCTGTGTGTTAGAGAGAGACAGAGCGAGAAAGAATGAAATTGTTTTCTTGATTCTGGCTATAATAATTATACGATCTGGTTGAGATCTTACATTCTAGAACATATAGTCATCCTCTACGATTCTGCGTTTTTGGTTTTCTCATATCTTTAAAATTGTGGATGCCACAGATTTTCGTCCTTTGTGGGGGCGGAAGTGGGCGGGGCAAAGTTTTGAAATATTTTTGTAGCAGTGACATATCACAGAAGTCTGGATACAAAACATCGTTGCTCTAGCTCTTATAGTCTTTGAGCACTAGGCGCTGAAGGGGACGGACAGACGGACAGACGGACGGACGGACAGACGGACAGACGGACAGACAGACATGGCTCAATCGATTCGGCTATTGATGCTGATCAAGAATATATATACTTTATGGGGTCGGAAACGATTCCTTCTGGACGTTACACACCTCCACTTTTACCACAAATCTAATATACCCCAATACTACTTTTTGAGTATCGGGTATAAAAAGAAGCCAAGCAACAGACAAGAGACACTGACATATTCTTGTCAATTTCCATTTGCAGTCAGCAGCGTCAACTAAACTAAATCAATTTTAATTAAATTAAAAAAACCCAAAACAGGAATGTCAGCTTAACTTTTGGCAAAAATCAGCCACAAAACAAAGACAAAGCAGAATTAAATAGAATTCGAGCTGCAATTGAAACGAAAAAGTAATAAAACTAGGCTCGACTTATATGCTATATTCATAGGGCAGATAAATATATTCGCAGCTTGACATAAATCGGGCGTTCCGCCTTAGCCATGTCGGTCACGTCGGGAGGCTTTGCGTGCCAGTTTTTACAAGTTTCCGATAATAAATAATAAATATTCGTACGAGCAAAAACTACGAGTATTCCATTGTCACTCTCCAGCTGCCTGGTTGGCTGTCTGACTGATTTAGATTGTAATGGCCCATCTGCATATATGGCCTAAATGGTCTCCAGTGGGGGCATATGACCCACTTCCCTCGGCTTAATGTGCCAGCAGCCCACACTTGAGTTTCCTCCTTTTCTGCCTCTCTGTCTGCCATGGAATTTCCTTGACATTGAACCACATTTAGTGGCAAAGCAAAGCCCGAACACAATGCTTATTTTATAGAATGAATTCCAAAGTCAAATATCCAACCAGTTTGTGCAAAACGCAATTTATATATATGTAGATGAATTTCATTGTCTGGCTCGAAACCAGTTTTCAAAACATTTACTGTGTTCCAGCCGAAATCGCAAAGTCACTCTCTTGTTAGGATGAGATGAGTTCTTCGATCAGCAAATTTGTCATTGACGGATAGCTGTTTCTTAATTTTATATTATTTTCGAATTAAAGTACGAATTTACGAGTAATGCGCGAAGTTTCCTTTAAGCGGCAACGGCTAAAAGCTAGCCGTCGAGTGCAAAATAAAGCTTTTGCTTAAGCTTTGAAACTACGCTACGGTCAGTGTTGCTGTGCTTCAAGTTTGCTGATATTTTTGGATGAAAAACTACTACGTTTTTGATTCAAGCGATTTATTTAAACAACTAAACTAACGTTTTTTAAGTAATGAGCAATGTTTGTATTTCGTTGTAGAGGAACGGCAGTCCTCTATTTTCTTCTTTTGACTGGAAAAAAATACTCCAGGCTCGTAGTGATTCATGACATACCCCTAAAAGATATGTTTTAATTGATTTCAATCTACTATAAATGATCTAATTCAATTTCGCTCAACATTCAATTGGTTGTGGGCCACTCACAAATCGATTCGCTAATCGTTTGGCTTCACCACCGACCACAAATCGCGCCAATGAACTGAAATGATTTCACTACAGCAGAGGAGGGAGCGACGGATGGGAGTGGAGTGGAGACGACTGGAAGAAATAGAACTTAATTAGTGGAAAATACGACGCACCGATGTTGTTGATATGTGAAGAGAGAGAGGATGGGGAGAAGCTATAAGAGCTATAGAGAGGGGCCATCTAAATGTCACTCATAGTACCATTCGGAAGTCTAATTCGATTCTGATACACTAGCGCAATATATTTAGAAGATTCCATCATAAGAAAGGAAGTGCTCTCAAAGAGAAGACAGAAGTGGGAACTTCTAGAGTTCACCTGAGGTTAATTCTGAATGGATAAGGTATTGGGTTGCTCTATAATTTTATCTGTAAATATATTAGCTTGGAGTATATAATACCACGTATAATATAAACTACATGGTTCGAAGTACAAAAGAATTCTTAAATCAGAATGCTTTTCAGTACAATATCATATTAAAGAATGATAGGTTTGTTGGACTTCCTGTCAGGTTTCTTACATTTTTCCTCCTAATTTCTTTCAGTGCATAGGAAATATTAAATTTTAAGTTCACTTTTTTTTGCCTTGTTTTTGTGCTTGTGTCATGTCTTGCCATCCATACAACACATCATCTAGATTCGAGATGACTATTTATACGCACGCGCCCCTTTTTTTGTCCGAGGGCTCTGCCGTGAAAAGCGTGAAAATCGGTAGAGCGAGATAGATGCATCGTGCACATGTATGTACATATGTATGAACCATATGTATATGCAACTGCAACATATCTTCTATTTTCGGCTGTGCTCTCAGAGCGTGACAATTATAAGAGATTATCAGGATGTTGAGGGCAAGTCAGAGTCGAGACGCGTGGCGACCACAAACGATGCCGCCACAACCCGGGCGCCTCTCCAACGACTACTACTGACTATATCTTTTTTATATATCTGCGGCAAATTTCATGAGCTACCTAATAGACTCTCTAAAGAGTTCTGTCTCATCAGTTCAGCCAAATGTGTCGCCTCCAACTCCCTCCCAGCTGTTTATTTATGTAATCCGCTGCAACACCAAATGTTGCTGAGCTCGCACAATGTTGCTGCTGCCGTTGTCACATGCAACTCCGATGGCGGTTACCTTTTTTGGCGCACTTATGCAACTTATGCAAGTACATACTTACTACACCCAGTACCAGTCGTGGACCCAATTCCACTGGCCAGGAAACGATCCACTTTGATGTCTAGTCTTTAGGCTGATTGACTGATGGCCCGAAAGGAAGTTGCGCCAAAGACTACTTCAATTTAGAAATTCGAATATATTCAAATGGGGGAATTGCAGTCATTCTGCCCGATTTCAGAGTGGAATGAATGACGGTCTAAGCAGCCAAGGTTCAGCAACATTTGGCGGCGGAAAACGGCGCGGCAGTGTTGGCGACGGCTTTAAATAAATCAGCCGTAAAGACAAGACAAACAAGAAAGGAAGTCCAAAGACGAATTCCGAAGCTGTTGATACTCTTACATATGTATATAAACTCGCAATGTCAGCTATAAGATATACATATGTAGTGCTTTAAACCTTCAACAGACAGATAGGCATAACTGTATTGACATGATGTGCTATATTGATCAAGATATACCATAAATTATGATTTCATCTCTTTGTGGCAAATATCTGCTCAAAACCACAACACCTCACCAAGCGAATATCAAGAGAAGGGAAACAGACAACCCAAAGCAGAAATTGAGGGAATAAGTTGGAAAAGAATGGTGGCCTTTGTTGCTGGTAGCAGCTACACCCACACCCACCCACCCACACCGCAGCTAAAGCCAAAAACTGGAGTGCAACTATTTTTAATTCCATGCAAAATGTGCACGGCAACATGTTGCCGGCACGTCGCACAGTGGATATCAGGTGGCCAAAATCAAAAATCCAATGAGCGCTTGGATAATACGAATAATATTCAGATTCACGCATATGATAAGTCTTTCAGAGATTTTAAAAATTCAATTTAGGTAATATGGACACTTAGAGTTCACCAATCTACGATTTGTGTTTTAGAGCGACATATGTACGTATTTATGTGTCGCAACTACGAAGGAAAAACATCCAAAATAGCCCGCATAAGTATGGTCCACAGTATGATTTTTAACGCCAAAAGGTCCAAAGGCCCACTGTGCGGGCAGCTTGTTGCTTGCGAGAGCTTAATGTTGCTGGCGGGATGGCGGCGATGTTGCTGCCGCTCAAAATTGAACCAGACGCCGGCGCAAGAAGAAGTCCAATTGGAAAGAGCGAAAACGGTGCGGAGCGCGGAAAATGTGAAATGTGTTTTAAAAATAACGAAGTATCGGAAAGTGAATAATCATCAGAGACGCGCGTACTCAAATTTTGAGCAAGATGAGCAAGAAATGTGGAACAAGATCTTTAAATCAAAGTCGCAGAAGCCTCAGCCACTGGCCAAAATCAATAAGCGGCACAGTAGGGGCATCTACGAGGAGTACCAGCAACTCAACGATTGCTGGTCAGCGAAAAAGCTCAACTAAATTTCTGCAATCAAAGGGAAAACGAAAACGAAAATGAAATGGCTGTGGAAATGCAGCATTAACGTATTTGAACAGCAGCCGCTGAAGAGTTCTTTCAACTCATTGCAGCTTATTGAGGCGCAACAATCACTGCCGCAACAGCAACAGCAGCATCAGCAGCAACAGCTGTCCACATTTTCGCGCGTCCGCAATACGTTTTCCCTCAAACGCAACAGCAACGGCAGCAGCAGCAGCAGCAATAAAGGCAAGAAAAATCTGCCCAATGCCAAGTCAAGTGAGTCGGACACACCTCCAGTGTGTGGCGCAGCAACGCCCACTGAACCTGCAACAACAACAGCAGCAGCAACTAACAATAACAATCAACTGCAACGCATTCTGATTGTTGTCAATAAGATCGACGTGTTGTCCACTAACCAACCAACTAACAATCATTTGCATGCCAAACCATCAGAAACAGCAACAGCCCCAGCAATTAAGCCAAGTAATTTTCACTGCAAATTATCAACTAATACACAAATGCTAAATGAACCGTTTTAGTTTCTACAAAATTGACCAAGTGAAAGCGCTAAGTGGGGGGGAAAATGTAAATGCTGGAACAGCTGCTTAATCTGCTTCGAAGAATCCAATGCCAAGACGACCTTTTCATTGACTCCTTCTAGTACTCGTATTCTTATCAATTCCGAATGATGTCACCTCCCGTTTGACCAAATACTCGTAATGAAAGCGAAATTGAAAATCTGAATGATTTACTGAGAACTAAGAGAGGACGGGGCCCTTTCATTAGGTTCCCACTGTTTTGGTTCATGGGAAGCATCGCCAAGTGTCAAACAGTTGGAAGTTCAAAGTGTGGCCAAGAACTGGAATGAGAAAACCGTTTGTATTATGCTTTACCTTATTGCACATCAGAAAACAACACATTTATGGGCCTGATGTCTTAAGTGGCTTACAGAGCTTGCCCAACAGCGGACCGACAACAGCTGCAACGAAAAGACCCATGAAAGACTATGGAAAATGCTTGGAACCGACTAGACGCGGACTAGTGGATGGAATGGATGTGGATAGGGAATCGTTTGATTATGAAAGAAGGAACAGACACATATATAGTCTATTGAAAATTGCATTCATCACTCAGTTGTAGGGCTTTAAACTTTTGATCTAGTAAACTCTTGACCATCTGAAATCACTTGGCCGAATCATTGCCATCCATTCTCTATTCTCTCCATGCAGTCAGATCTGCTCAGGCTCCCATTGGACAGGGATGCTGTTATTATTATAGATCTCAAGTGGGATGAGTGGATTCATATAATGCAGCAGTGGATTTGATTCTGTTGCATTCTGCGGGCGTCATTAGCACCGACACGGGCCAGAGCAGTCGTGTGCAACGGCTCTTTGCTGGTTTGGGAAAAGAATGCGTAACATAAAGCTTTGCATTGATTTCAATTGAAACGAGAGAAGCTGTCCCGCGAAGGGGGAGGAGGGAAGACTCCCAAGATGTTGCGGAAATTTCTGCTCCCCTTGTCTCATGCGTGCCGTTGATTGATGTAATCTTTGCTGGCAGCCAGTCGTGGGTGCTCCGCTGGCCTCGCATTGTAATTGGATTGCCGCTGTCTGGCAGTAGCTGCCATAATTGATGGTATTTTTTGCTTACCCCACAATGTGATGTTAATTATTAGTTTTTAATGCCCACACACAACCGAGAAAGATTTTTTCACAATTAAAACTAAATAATGGTGTAAACACTGCTTAGTTATCGATCACTGATATCTCCATGATTTAAAAATCGAAATCGAAATATTGGCTTGCAACCGCGAAAATATACATACATATATTTACATATATATACATATTTTGTGAATATACAGCATATACAAAACATTGTCAAAGTGCTCGCAGAAACAGAATTGATTTCTTACATTATCTACTTCCATATAACCGCACCACGCAGCCACATTCAACACGGAGGCCGAGTTGGAAGCGCCCGAATGCGGGCAGGAGGAGGAGCCCTCTTCGCCGCCGCTCACCCGAGGACTGCCGCTGCCCGTGCCCGAGATAGTGGCCATCAACCCCAGCGATCTGACGCCCTGTCCGTGCTGCAGCCGCACCTTCAACTTGAATGCCCTGCGCAAGCATGTCGTCGTCTGCGAGAAGATCTCAAAGAAGCGCAATACCTTTGATTCCTCGCGCCAGCACCGCGAGGGCACAGCACTTTCCACGTATGTCCTTCCCAAAAACTTTGGCCTGCCCAATGCTGAGAAGGTGTCTGGAGTTCACACCCCCACCGCTGGGAGTCGGGATCCCGTAGGCACGGGATCCACAATACCAACAGACGTGAGTACATCTGCCAATCAATCGAGCCATCGCTCAACTCCTTCTCTCTCTCTCTCTTTCTCTTTTTCTCTTCTGGATGCTGTTGCATATTCAGAGTGTGGGCTCTCCTCTGCCCATTCGTCGCAACTCCCAAACCGAGCTGGTTCGCTCTACGGCCCGAGCTTCCGTGCGTAGAGCAGGGGGCACAGCAACAGGAACAGGAGGTGCTGCAACATCGCCCGCAGGCGACCCAAACCATGTACCAGCCTGCGATCGCTCGCTGGCCAAGCGCATCAAGGGTGTGGCCTCCGAGCACTGTCCCCACTGCGAGCGGAACTTCAACGTGAAGGCCTTCGACCGGCATGTGGAGTGGTGCAAGGAGAAGGCGATTCAGGCCACCATGAAGCTGACCAACACCCAGGAGACGTCGAAAGCAAAGGAACGGCTGGACGCCAGGAAGCATACAGGCCGCCCAATCTCAAGTAAGCCTGGTTTTCGATGACATGTCCTTCGACATATGTATTCTTGTTTGACACTAGTCACACACTTGCCACAAACCCAGACACTACCAATTTATTATTCCAATTATTTTTTCTGTTTGCCGTTTCAATTTCCACTCGCAATGAATAATTATAGGACGAAGCGCTCGATCAACCGGAACAAGTACTCCGGAAACCACGAGGATCTGCTGGACGCCGGCGACATGACGGCCCCCAAGCAGAGCCTGATGTCGCTCCAATCTGCCAATCAATCGAGCCATCGCTCAACTCCTTCTCTCTCTCTCTCTTTCTCTTTTTCTCTTCTGGATGCTGTTGCATATTCAGAGTGTGGGCTCTCCTCTGCCCATTCGTCGCAACTCCCAAACCGAGCTGGTTCGCTCTACGGCCCGAGCTTCCGTGCGTAGAGCAGGGGGCACAGCAACAGGAACAGGAGGTGCTGCAACATCGCCCGCAGGCGACCCAAACCATGTACCAGCCTGCGATCGCTCGCTGGCCAAGCGCATCAAGGTGTGGCCTCCGAGCACTGTCCCCACTGCGAGCGGAACTTCAACGTGAAGGCCTTCGACCGGCATGTGGAGTGGTGCAAGGAGAAGGCGATTCAGGCCACCATGAAGCTGACCAACACCCAGGAGACGTCGAAAGCAAAGGAACGGCTGGACGCCAGGAAGCATACAGGCCGCCCAATCTCAAGTAAGCCTGGTTTTCGATGACATGTCCTTCGACATATGTATTCTTGTTTGACACTAGTCACACACTTGCCACAAACCCAGACACTACCAATTTATTATTCCAATTATTTTTTCTGTTTGCCGTTTCAATTTCCACTCGCAATGAATAATTATAGGACGAAGCGCTCGATCAACCGGAACAAGTACTCCGGAAACCACGAGGATCTGCTGGACGCCGGCGACATGACGGCCCCCAAGCAGAGCCTGATGTCGCTCCCCTCCACGACCTCGTCCGTGCGCAGTGATAAGTGAGTACCAAGGGATAGATATAGTTATAGATATAGAGGCTAGAGATACTTAGATACACCTAACCCAATCGCTCCTCTGTCGTTGCTTTGGTTGTCGTTGACTAATCCCCCGTATCCCCACCAGTGTCCGTAATTGTAAACGTATCCTTGTGGTAGACAGATACTTCGTATTGCGCCTTGCGCCTCACCGTAGTGAGAGCATATATATCCATCAGCGAACTCCACTCATGCTCCTCCCACTCAGCCCTCCTAAAGCAAATAAGCTGGCACGCCCCCAACCAAAGAACGGGACGCCCGCAGTCCGCAGCAAGGCCGAGGGAGCCAGGACAAAAGTCACTCAAAACACAGTCACCTTGTGCGTGACCCAAGACGACGATCCACCAGCAGCACCAGCTCTGCCAAAGGAGCGCGTCCTACGCGCCAAACGCAAGCCTATCGAGACTTGTGACCGCATCACCGAAACCATGGATCGCTTGCGAAGCCAATCCAGTGGCGAAACCCTCCAGCTGGACTGTGTGACCAATCGGGAAAGGGTCGATGCTGCCGAGAAGGAAATGTTGCCGGCACTCAAATTCGAGGATCTCAATCGGTTGATCAAGCGAAAAGGTATGGGTTTGGGTTCTATAGTCAGATGTAGGGATATACCTTGTATATATGGGATGCCATGGGGTTCCACTGACTGTAGCGTGCAGTTTCC
>NW_022881633.1:0-20093 GCF_003369915.1 Drosophila miranda | reverse complement strand
TAACAAGTTCATTAAATTTGCGCGGAAGATTTATTAATTCTTGGTTCTTATAATGGATGATGAAGATATAGCAATTATTTCGGCTGTGGTTCAACAGCAAAATATTTTCTTGCACCAACTAATAATGTTGCTGTCAATGAATAATGATGATGACTTTAACATTGACGAGGATGAGATGACCCAGATGACTGCCATAAACACACAAAAGCCAGGAAGATTATGGTCGTTTGTGAGTACTTCTACTAACTTCAACCATAGTTTAAAGTACAAGGACATATTTTTATGGTTTTAGGAAAATTCCTAAATTCCTTTGGAAAAGCGCATCGCCATGCGCTATACACTTTGGGCTCGTCCTCTGAGTACCGAACAGTTGGCAGGCTTTTCGGTGTAGCTCCAAACATTGTGTGTAGTATCCTGCACGAGTTTTGCAGAGCACTTATCGACGAGTTTTCGAAGGAGTACACGTCGCCCAATTACCTAACTTCCGACAAAATTGATGAGTGCGTAAAGGGATTCGAGGCAATTGGGTTTCCTCAGTGCCTAGGTGCAATTGGTAGGAAATCAATAAGAACTTCAGCAATATGTTTACATATAAATTGTTTTTAAACTTCCTTTTTATTCTAGATGGATGCCACATCGAAATAAAACCACCAGCACCTGAGGCAGTAGACCACCATAACTATAAGGGCTGGTATTCCACAGTCTTGTTTGCCCTAGTGGATTATAGGTATGCAAATATCTTGCAAAAAAATATGTATTTAGCAAGTTGGTTTAATGTCCTAAATTATTTAAATCCGATTCTTTTTAGATACAGATTTACATATGTAAATATCGGCTCTGCAGGAAGGTGCAATGACTCGATGATATTCCAGAAGTCAAGCCGTGCACATATCGAAGCATCGGCATTACTCCAAGAGAAAGCCAAGGAAATAAGCGGAGTAAACGTCCCTGTAATGCTTATCGGGGACTCGGCATTTAGGTTTTCTAAAAAGCTGATGAAACCTTACCCGTTTTCCACAGTCGCCTCTTTGGAACAGCGCACGTTTAACTACAACCTTTCCAAAGCTAGGCGAGTGGTGGAAAATGCATTTGGGCAATTTAAAAGCCAGATTTCGAATAATCGGAAAAGGTCTTGATAGCCACCACAAAAATAATAGCGCCATAATAATGAGCTGTTGTATTTTACACAATATATTAAATAAGCACAACAGCGCGATTAATGAAAATTGTGAGCTTGCAACAAATGAGCAGCGCGAACAGCCCGATACCAGCAACAGTTCTGCTGACTTTAATCAGTCAGCAGAACAGATACGATCTGCAATCGCAAAATATTGTGTAGACCGTAATGAAAATTAAAAACTTATTTATTTTTATTTTTTAAAACTTCTAATAAGTCGTTCTGGAATTTTGTTTGGGTGCTGATCAAGTCCTGCACCATCTTTCCTGCCTAACGTCGTGCTCCTCCTTCTTTCTGTGGTGGTCCTTTTGTTGTTCGAGACGCTCCTGGGCGATCTCTGCCAGCCACGAAATGTCGGTCTTTTTCTTTTTCTTTGGCGGACGCCCAGACAAGGTGCTGGAGCTACAAGATCCGTCCAGGTCCATCTCAATAATATCCGAAAAGTACTCATCAGTATCTGCAATGAACACCTTAAATGAAATATATTTTTTTAGCAATAAATTAATAAAACTTACTGTCGTTGTCCAATGTGCTCTGCTCCATGTTGTTTGCACTCAAGATGCCAAATCAGCGAACTTCAGTTCAGCGCCCTGAATGTGACGGTCAACCGGCGGTAATCTGATATCTTGCACATGCCGCAAGATCAGCATTATCGCTTATGCCAAGTCGGCTTACCGACTGTAGCTTTGTAGCTCTAAGTACATATATTTTGTAGCTTTGCATTCTTTGGCAATTAAATAATTTTGATTCAGCTTATGCCCCAGCTTGCTGGTGGCTCCTAGTTTTAGTTCTGTTCTTATAACGAAAGCTAACGCTTGTTAATAAACCTTGCTCCGGCAACCAGCCGTAAACACTTTGAATTATTAATTCTATACCACTGTACCACAAGGCCAGTGATAAGAGAGACAGTTATCTCTCCAACATAATCTTCATAGAGGATTCTATACCACGGAACCCGCACGAGGACCACCGCATCAAGCAGCTAAGGCTACTTGGACATACGGACAACTTAATTTACACATGTGAATTTTTGCGTGGTCCGCGCAAATCTTCAATTTTCTCCTTCCATATGTCAATCAGCAGGCTCTCAAGCGCGGCACTCCATTTCACCCTGCCGCCTGCTGTTGTTCTCTTGTTTGCTGCATTGTGTAATAATATTATATATTATAAACAATAAAAAACAAATATATCTATTCAACGTACCACTGGAGGAGTTTTCTGGCACTAAATCCATTTTATTAATAAGTTTTTCGAAAATTTGGTCTGCTGTCCTTCCGAGCTGTTCTGTTGTTGTTTTTGTTTTTTGTTAATTTTGTCACAATCATTGTTTACGTTTTCGCAGTGAATACCATTTTTCCATTGTGAATGACAATTATTCAGAGTTGCATTTGAAAACCATCGGCTAACTATCGCATAGAAACGTGCGGTTTAGGAACATCCAAAATGGATGGTGGACTAACTGGGAAATTTTCGGAACGGCAAAACCTTACGGACCATCCCCGAAATGGATGGTGGATGGTCGTCAGTGTGAATAGCCTATTTCGGACCATCCCCGAAATGGATGGTGGATGGTGGATGGTCGTCAGTGTGAATAGCCTATTAGTAAGCCAGAATTATTCAACGGAATCTCTAAATTGAGCAATATGAACGACTATCCTCTTTCGTTTTTTTGTCTTGACCTATTTCGCTAAAACCTTTTTTTTACGAAAAATCCAATAAAAGCAATTATTTAGAATAAGCCAGTTAAGTAGAAAATTGAATCATTAATCAGTTGAAAATTTGTGGGCATGGCTAAATATTCTGTATAGCTGAGAATATTCGACAGAATATCAAAATTGAGGAACATTTATACAACTTGAGCTCGTCAGTATATTTACGGTATATTTTTAAAGTAAGACGGTATGTTTCGGTATATTTCTGAGGGTCACACTGGTCCCACTTGACGCGTACAAAATTTGACATCTACGGAAAGCGGCGCCAGATTGTGTGAAAAAAGTTGCGGTTTGTAAATTCGTTTGATCGAAATGAACGAAATTATTAAAGATAAGTTTATTCCGCAGCAACTGCTGTACTTTATGGCTGGCCGGCGATGCTGCCAACAATTCCCATGCACATTTCGGTCGTCAGAGCACGACATTTTTATGCGATACGCCAGCTCTTTGGGCTTGCGGGCGCAATGCGTGTTTAATAATGGCGAAATTATCAAAGTATTCAAGCAAGCTTGCCGCCATTACTTGGAGGAGCCGAAAATAATGACATTCTCGCCTTCGACGGCAATAAACATTCTAACCATGTTGGGACGATCAGGCAACTTGGGAAAAGATGAACTGAAATTGAGCTCAGATTACATTCCACAGCGTGGGTGTGTTGCTGAAATTTTTGGGCCTCATCTACCATTTCCGACGATCATGGCGCCTACGCCGCGTGTCAAGGACGATACCCAGCGCAATTTACTGAACAAATTTCCCGGCTATCCGTTCATCGACAACGTCATACGATGCAAATTATCTTCGCATTTGCGATACTGACTTAGTATCGGGTATAACTGTAGAGTTGCGGTGTCCACAGCAACTCACAACGTTCCCCCTCGTTTTTTTTTGTTGAACTATTTTGTTTAAACCTTGCTTTAGTCAAAATACAATAAAAGCAAGAACTAAAAACTAAAATTATGTGGGCAGAACTAATGGTCTTATAGGCTCTGCACACTGAACCCATCCCGGGGGAATGGTGGGATTTTTTGACAGATGTGAAACTCCGATTCACACTGCCACCATCCACCATCCGTCAAAAACAGCTGATGCCAATAACAAGTTCATTAAATTTGCGCGGAAGATTTATTAGTTCTTGGTTCTTATAATGGATGATGAAGATATAGCAATTATTTCGGCTGTGGTTCAACAGCAAAATATTTTCTTGCACCAACTAATAATGTTGCTGTCAATGAATAATGATGATGATGACTTTAACATTGACGAGGATGAGATGACCCAGATGACTGCCATAAAAACACAAAAGCCAGGAAGATTATGGTCGTTTGTGAGTACTTCTACTAACTTCAACCATAGTTTAAAGTACAAGGACATATTTTATGGTTTTAGGAAAATTCCTAAATTCCTTTGGAAAAGCGCATCGCCATTGCGCTATACACTTTGGGCTCGTCCTCTGAGTACCGAACAGTTGGCAGGCTTTTCGGTGTAGCTCCAAACATTGTGTGTAGTATCCTGCACGAGTTTTGCAGAGCACTTATCGACGAGTTTTCGAAGGAGTACACGTCGCCCAATTACCTAACTTCCGACAAAATTGATGAGTGCGTAAAGGGATTCGAGGCAATTGGGTTTCCTCAGTGCCTAGGTGCAATTGGTAGGAAATCAATAAGAACTTCAGCAATATGTTTACATATAAATTGGTTTTTAAACTTCCTTTTTATTCTAGATGGATGCCACATCGAAATAAAACCACCAGCACCTGAGGCAGTAGACCACCATAACTATAAGGGCTGGTATTCCACAGTCTTGTTTGCCCTAGTGGATTATAGGTATGCAAATATCTTGCACAAAAATATGTATTTAGCAAGTTGGTTTAATGTCCTAAATTATTTAAATCCGATTCTTTTTAGATACAGATTTACATATGTAAATATCGGCTCTGCAGGAAGGTGCAATGACTCGATGATATACCAGAAGTCAAGCCGTGCAAAACATATCGAAGCATCGGCATTACTCCAAGAGAAAGCCAAGGAAATAAGCGGAGTAAACGTCCCTGTAATGCTTATCGGGGACTCGGCATTTAGGTTTTCTAAAAAGCTGATGAAACCTTACCCGTTTTCCACAGTCGCCTCTTTGGAACAGCGCACGTTTAACTACAACCTTTCCAAAGCTAGGCGAGTGGTGGAAAATGCATTTGGGCATTTAAAAGCCAGATTTCGAATAATCGGAAAAGGTCTTGATAGCCACCACAAAAATAATAGCGCCATAATAATGAGCTGTTGTATTTTACACAATATATTAAATAAGCACAACAGCGCGATTAATGAAAATTGGGAGCTTGCAACAAATGAGCAGCGCGAACAGCCCGATACCAGCAACAGTTCTGCTGACTTTAATCAGTCAGCAGAACAGATACGATCTGCAATCGCAAAATATTGTGTAGACCGTAATGAAAATTAAAAACTTATTTATTTTTATTTTTTAAAACTTCTAATAAGTCGTTCTGGAATTTTGTTTGGGTGCTGATCAAGTCCTGCACCATCTTTTCCTGCCTAACGTCGTGCTCCTCCTTCTTTCTGTGGTGGTCCTTTTGTTGTTCGAGACGCTCCTGGGCGATCTCTGCCAGCCACGAAATGTCGGTCTTTTTCTTTTTCTTTGGCGGACGCCCAGACAAGGTGCTGGAGCTACAAGATCCGTCCAGGTCCATCTCAATAATATCCGAAAAGTACTCATCAGTATCTGCAATGAACACCTTAAATGAAATATATTTTTTTAGCAATAAATTAATAAAACTTACTGTCGTTGTCCAATGTGCTCTGCTCCATGTTGTTTGCACTCAAGATGCCAAATCAGCGAACTTCAGTTCAGCGCCCTGAATGTGACGGTCAACCGGCGGTAATCTGATATCTTGCACATGCCGCAAGATCAGCATTATCGCTTATGCCAAGTCGGCTTACCGACTGTAGCTTTGTAGCTCTAAGTACATATATTTTGTAGCTTTGCATTCTTTGGCAATTAAATAATTTTGATTCAGCTTATGCCCCAGCTTGCTGGTGGCTCCTAGTTTTAGTTCTGTTCTTATAACGAAAGCTAACGCTTGTTAATAAACCTTGCTCCGGCAACCAGCCGTAAACACTTTGAATTATTAATTCTATACCACTGTACCACAAGGCCAGTGATAAGAGAGACAGTTATCTCTCCAACATAATCTTCATAAAGGATTGTATACCACGGAACCCGCACGAGGACCTGTAGCGCTTGTAGCAGGGAATGCTGAGTTTTTTTTGTGGCGCCATCTAGTGCTCAGAGTGGCAGGCGAACGACAGGTCAAGGGAAAACCAAAAAGACGGTAACAGGTCAAAACGTCAGGCTATCTCTGTTGAAAATGCATCCAGGGACCTGTTAGAGGATTTGCCGCCAGAACGTTGGCGTCCCTATCGGCTATTCCCTCGTGAAAGTCAATTGAGTCGGTTGCGTATCGGTCCGACGGAAAGGAAAAACCAAGAATTTAGTGAAGAGAAAAACTATAGGGAATCTAAATATCTAAATCCAAGATTCGACTGCGAGATTCTTGGTTGAAGGCGAGTGGGCTATTCAGTCGTCAGAAGCCGTATAGCGCTGAGTCCGGTTGGGGTAAGTGCTGAGGGAAGAGAAGAGAAGGGCTAAAGGAGAATAAAGAGTTGTCCCATTTGTAGTCTTGGCGCTTAGTAAATCGAGTTAAGCAGTGCGGATTCGATCGTCCAAGGAAGCCAGCCAGCAAACAACAGCAGCCGCAAGCCTAACAAAGTGGCTTTTAAACCTTTGGGATTGTCTGGAAAGCGCTCAGCCATCGGAGAAGCGAGCGTGGAAGCAGAGGGAGAAGACATTTGGGGAGCGCTCGGTCCCCCCAAGCGGCTAGCTTCCCGAGGCGTTGGCGTCGGCACTTTAGTAGTCGAGCGCGACGCGGCAGATAAGGAGGGCCCGTCCCTTGGTCGCGAGCAGATCGGCGGAGAGAAAGTGTTAATATAGCACCGTCGGAGATTGGCCGTTTGGCCTTTTTCTTTGCTTTCGCGTACCTTTCACCTGCAGAAGCAGGGGAAAGAATTTGAGCTGTTCCCGTTCGCCCAGGAGGTGGAAAGGAAACATAGATAACCGTCGGGAGAAAGAGAATAGAAAAAAAAAGAGGAAGCAACGGATTGACCGAGTAATTGTATTCGTGTCTGTAAATGTGTAATTAATTATGATTTCTGTGCGGAGTTAATTAGGAGAGATTTAGATTTGATTCCGGTAGTGGCTTCTCGTGACTCTCGCCGATCTGCAAATATGATTTCCCCCAACCTTGTGCCCATTTAAGTGTTCTTCCACCACAGCAGCTTTAGGTATTCATCGAGGAAAGCGCTTTCGCCGATGGAGCCATAAACTGGAGAAAAGGTATGAGTGGACTTAAATTCTGTTATTAATGAATTACAACTTGAAACAAGGGAACTAGGGCCGGTCGGTGAGTGAGAGGGAGAAGTGCCCACTCGAATTGGTTTCGTAACATTACGGAGTCAGCAAGCAAGTTAGTTTGTCCATTTCGGACTTATTTAGTATATCGTTTGTATGACACATAGCCAAGTATTTGTAGGAATTTTATACATATATTTCATTTAGCTACTCTTTTAATGTGGGTGATTATATTATGGTATTTGCGGGTAATGTTAGTGTTTTAGCCAGTAAGTGAATAAACTTTATAATGTATTAATCTACCGCTTTGCTTTCGCTGGCAAATTCCCCATGTAGGACGCCCCGGACAAAGGGGCCATTCCGTCATTAAATCGAACGGTTTGGAATGGCCATGGCAGGGTGGGCGACACGACCTCGACAACACCAGAGGCGGAGTTGAGATACCTTTCCAGCACACATCCACAATTCTATTCAGGGATAAACAGTGTCTCCCGGTTAAGCATTTTCGTCGTGACACGCTACTTCATTCGCGGTATAATGCGTATAGGCCACCAGCAGGAGGGGGGCAAGAACATCACTCCAATAGCCGACGAGCAGAGGCCGGAAACCCAAAGCGTGTGCTTCCCTTCGCTGAATGACAGCTAGCCTGGCAGGATTTATATACACAGACGTGCGTAGATGACACGTTACAGACCACCGCATCAAGCAGCTAAGGCTACTTGGACATACGGACAACTTAATTTACACATGTGAATTTTTGCGTGGTCCGCGCAAATCTTAAATTTTCTCCTTCCATATGTCAATCAGCAGGCTCTCAAGCGCGGCACTCCATTTCACCCTGCCGCCTGCTGTTGTTCTCTTGTTTGCTGCATTGTGTAATAATATTATATATTATAAACAATAAAAAACAAATATATCTATTCAACGTATCTGTCCTTCCGAGCTGTTCTGTTGTTGTTTTTGTTTTTTGTTAATTTTGTCACAATCATTGTTTACGTTTTCGCAGTGAATACCATTTTTCCATTGTGAATGACAATTATTCAGAGTTGCATTTGAAAACCATCGGCTAACTATCGCATAGAAACGTGCGGTTTAGGAACATCCAAAATGGATGGTGGACTAACTGGGAAATTTTCGGAACGGCAAAACCTTACGGACCATCCCCGAAATGGATGGTGGATGGTCGTCAGTGTGAATAGCCTATTTCGGACCATCCCCGAAATGGATGGTGGATGGTGGATGGTCGTCAGTGTGAATAGCCTATTAGTAAGCCAGAATTATTCAACGGAATCTCTAAATTGAGCAATATGAACGACTATCCTCTTTCGTTTTTTTGTCTTGACCTATTTCGCTAAAACCTTTTTTTTACGAAAAATCCAATAAAAGCAATTATTTAGAATAAGCCAGTTAAGTAGAAAATTGAATCATTAATCAGTTGAAAATTTGTGGGCATGGCTAAATATTCTGTATAGCTGAGAATATTCGACAGAATATCAAAATTGAGGAACATTTATACAACTTGAGCTCGTCAGTATATTTACGGTATATTTTTAAAGTAAGACGGTATGTTTCGGTATATTTCTGAGGGTCACACTGGTCTCACTTGACGCGTACAAAATTTGACATCTACGGAAAGCGGCGCCAGATTGTGTGAAAAAAGTTGCGGTTTGTAAATTCGTTTGATCGAAATGAACGAAATTATTAAAGATAAGTTTATTCCGCAGCAACTGCTGTACTTTATGCTGCCGCGATGCTGCAACAATTCCCATGCACATTTCGGTCGTCAGAGCACGACATTTTTATGCGATACGCCAGCTCTTTGGGCTTGCGGGCGCAATGCGTGTTTAATAATGGCGAAATTATCAAAGTATTCAAGCAAGCTTGCCGCCATTACTTGGAGGAGCCGAAAATAATGACAATCTCGCCTTCGACGGCATTAAACATTCTAACCATGTTGGGACGATCAGGCAACTTGGGAAAAGATGAACTGAAATTGAGCTCAGATTACATTCCACAGCGTGGGTGTGTTGCTGAAATTTTTGGGCCTCATCTACCATTTCCGACGATCATGGCGCCTACGCCGCGTGTCAAGGACGATACCCAGCGCAATTTACTGAACAAATTTCCCGGCTATCCGTTCATCGACAACGTCATACGATGCAAATTATCTTCGCATTTGCGATACTGACTTAGTATCGGGTATAACTGTAGAGTTGCGGTGTCCACAGCAACTCACAACGTTCCCCCTCGTTTTTTTTTTGTTGAACTATTTTGTTTAAACCTTGCTTTAGTCAAAATACAATAAAAGCAAGAACTAAAAACTAAAATTATGTGGGCAGAACTAATGGTCTTATAGGCTCTGCACACTGAGCCCATCCCGGGGGAATGGTGGGATTTTTTGACAGATGTGAAACTCCGATTCACACTGCCACCATCCACCATCCGTCAAAAACAGCTGATGCCAATAACAAGTTCATTAAATTTGCGCGGAAGATTTATGAATTCTTGGTTCTTATAATGGATGATGAAGATATAGCAATTATTTCGGCTGTGGTTCAACAGCAAAATATTTTCTTGCACCAACTAATAATGTTGCTGTCAATGAATAATGATGATGACGATGATGACTTTAACATTGACGAGGATGAGATGACCCAGATGACTGCCATAAAAACACAAAAGCCAGGAAGATTATGGTCGTTTGTGAGTACTTCTACTAACTTCAACCATAGTTTAAAGTACAAGGACATATTTTATGGTTTTAGAAGCGGTTTGGGACATTTTGGGAGAAAGATGTACCAGAAAACAATGAGGCGTTTTTCAAAGAGAGTTTCCGAATGGAGAGGCCCTGCTTTGATATTTTAGTGAATCGGCTTGAAGTGCTGCGTAAGAAGGACACCAACTGCCGAGCTGCAATTCCTTTGGAAAAGCGCATCGCCATTGCGCTATACACTTTGGGCTCGTCCTCTGAGTACCGAACAGTTGGCAGGCTTTTCGGTGTAGCTCCAAACAGTGTGTGTAATATCCTGCACGAGTTTTGCAGAGCACTTATCGACGAGTTTTCGAAGGAGTACATGTCGCCCAATTACCTAACTTCCGACAAAATTGATGAGTGCGTAAAGGGATTCGAGGCAATTGGGTTTCCTCAGTGCCTAGGTGCAATTGGTAGGATATCAATAAGAACTTCAGCAATATGTTTACATATAAATTGGTTTTTAAACTTCCTTTTTATTCTAGATGGATGCCACATCGAAATAAAACCACCAGCACCTGAGGCAGTAGACCACCATAACTATAAGGGCTGGTATTCCACAGTCTTGTTTGCCCTAGTGGATTATAGGTATGCAAATATCTTGCAAAAAAATATGTATTTAGCAAGTTGGTTTAATGTCCTAAATTATTTAAATCCGATTCTTTTTAGATACAGATTTACATATGTAAATATCGGCTCTGCAGGAAGGTGCAATGACTCGATGATATACCAGAAGTCAAGCCGTGCAAAACATATCGAAGCATCGGCATTACTCCAAGAGAAAGCCAAGGAAATAAGCGGAGTAAACGTCCCTGTAATGCTTATCGGGGACTCGGCATTTAGGTTTTCTAAAAAGCTGATGAAACCTTACCCGTTTTCCACAGTCGCCTCTTTGGAACAGCGCACGTTTAACTACAACCTTTCCAAAGCTAGGCGAGTGGTGGAAAATGCATTTGGGCATTTAAAAGCCAGATTTCGAATAATCGGAAAAGGTCTTGATAGCCACCACAAAAATAATAGCGCCATAATAATGAGCTGTTGTATTTTACACAATATATTGAATAAGCACAACAGCGCGATTAATGAAAATTGGGAGCTTGCAACAAATGAGCAGCGCGAACAGCCCGATACCAGCAACAGTTCTGCTGACTTTAATCAGTCAGCAGAACAGATACGATCTGCAATCGCAAAATATTGTGTAGACCGTAATGAAAATTAAAAACTTATTTATTTTTATTTTTTAAAACTTCTAATAAGTCGTTCTGGAATTTTGTTTGGGTGCTGATCAAGTCCTGCACCATCTTCTCCTGCCTAACGTCGTGCTCCTCCTTCTTTCTGTGGTGGTCCTTCTGTTGTTCGAGACGCTCCTGGGCGATCTCTGCCAGCCACGAAATGTCGGTCTTTTTCTTTTTCTTTGGCGGACGCCCAGACAAGGTGCTGGAGCTACAAGATCCGTCCAGGTCCATCTCAATAATATCCGAAAAGTACTCATCAGGATCTGCAATGAACACCTTAAATGAAATATATTTTTTTAGCAATAAATTAATAAAACTTACTGTCGTTGTCCAATGTGCTCTGCTCCATGTTGTTTGCACTCAAGATGCCAAATCAGCGAACTTCAGTTCAGCGCCCTGAATGTGACGGTCAACCGGCGGTAATCTGATATCTTGCACATGCCGCAAGATCAGCTTTATCGCTTATGCCAAGTCGGCTTACCGACTGTAGCTTTGTAGCTCTAAGTACATATATTTTGTAGCTTTGCATTCTTTGGCAATTAAATAATTTTGATTCAGCTTATGCCCAGCTTGCTGGTGGCTCCTAGTTTTAGTTCTGTTCTTATAACGAAAGCTAACGCTTGTTAATAAACCTTGCTCCGGCAACCAGCCGTAAACACTTTGAATTATTAATTCTATACCACTGTACCACAAGGCCAGTGATAAGAGAGACAGTTATCTCTCCAACATAATCTTCATAAAGGATTGTATACCACGGAACCCGCACGAGGACCTGTAGCGCTTGTAGCAGGGAATGCTGAGTTTTTTTGTGGCGCCATCTAGTGCTCAGAGTGGCAGGCGAACGACAGGTCAAGGGAAAACCAAAAAGACGGTAACAGGTCAAAACGTCAGGCTATCTCTGTTGAAAATGCATCCAGGGACCTGTTAGAGGATTTGCCGCCAGAACGTTGGCGTCCCTATCGGCTATTCCCTCGTGAAAGTCAATTGAGTCGGTTGCGTATCGGTCCGACGGAAAGGAAAAACCAAGAATTTAGTGAAGAGAAAAACTATAGGGAATCTAAATATCTAAATCCAAGATTCGACTGCGAGATTCTTGGTTGAAGGCGAGTGGGCTATTCAGTCGTCAGAAGCCGTATAGCGCTGAGTCCGGTTGGGGTAAGTGCTGAGGGAAGAGAAGAGAAGGGCTTAAGGAGAATAAAGAGTTGTCCCATTTGTAGTCTTGGCGCTTAGTAAATCGAGTTAAGCAGTGCGGATTCGATCGTCCAAGGAAGCCAGCCAGCAAACAACAGCAGCCGCAAGCCTAACAAAGTGGCTTTTAAACCTTTGGGATTGTCTGGAAAGCGCTCAGCCATCGGAGAAGCGAGCGTGGAAGCAGAGGGAGAAGACATTTGGGGAGCGCTCGGTCCCCCCAAGCGGCTAGCTTCCCGAGGCGTTGGCGTCGGCACTTTAGTAGTCGAGCGCGACGCGGCAGATAAGGAGGGCCCGTCCCTTGGTCGCGAGCAGATCGGCGGAGAGAAAGTGTTAATATAGCACCGTCGGAGATTGGCCGTTTGGCCTTTTTCTTTGCTTTCGCGTACCTTTCACCTGCAGAAGCAGGGGAAAGAATTTGAGCTGTTCCCGTTCGCCCAGGAGGTGGAAAGGAAACATAGATAACCGTCGGGAGAAAGAGAATAGAAAAAAAAAGAGGAAGCAACGGATTGACCGAGTAATTGTATTCGTGTCTGTAAATGTGTAATTAATTATGATTTCTGTGCGGAGTTAATTAGGAGAGATTTAGATTTGATTCCGGTAGTGGCTTCTCGTGACTCTCGCCGATCTGCAAATATGATTTCCCCCAACCTTGTGCCCATTTAAGTGTTCTTCCACCACAGCAGCTTTAGGTATTCATCGAGGAAAGCGCTTTCGCCGATGGAGCCATAAACTGGAGAAAAGGTATGAGTGGACTTAAATTCTGTTATTAATGAATTACAACTTGAAACAAGGGAACTAGGGCCGGTCGGTGAGTGAGAGGGAGAAGTGCCCACTCGAATTGGTTTCGTAACATTACGGAGTCAGCAAGCAAGTTAGTTTGTCCATTTCGGACTTATTTAGTATATCGTTTGTATGACACATAGCCAAGTATTTGTAGGAATTTTATACATATATTTCATTTAGCTACTCTTTTAATGTGGGTGATTATATTATGGTATTTGCGGGTAATGTTAGTGTTTTAGCCAGTAAGTGAATAAACTTTATAATGTATTAATCTACCGCTTTGCTTTCGCTGGCAAATTCCCCATGTAGGACGCCCCGGACAAAGGGGCCATTCCGTCATTAAATCGAACGGTTTGGAATGGCCATGGCAGGGTGGGCGACACGACCTCGACAACACCAGAGGCGGAGTTGAGATACCTTTCCAGCACACATCCACAATTCTATTCAGGGATAAACAGTGTCTCCCGGTTAAGCATTTTCGTCGTGACACGCTACTTCATTCGCGGTATAATGCGTATAGGCCACCAGCAGGAGGGGGGCAAGAACATCACTCCAATAGCCGACGAGCAGAGGCCGGAAACCCAAAGCGTGTGCTTCCCTTCGCTGAATGACAGCTAGCCTGGCAGGATTTATATACACAGACGTGCGTAGATGACACGTTACAGACCACCGCATCAAGCAGCTAAGGCTACTTGGACATACGGACAACTTAATTTACACATGTGAATTTTTGCGTGGTCCGCGCAAATCTTAAATTTTCTCCTTCCATATGTCAATCAGCAGGCTCTCAAGCGCGGCACTCCATTTCACCCTGCCGCCTGCTGTTGTTCTCTTGTTTGCTGCATTGTGTAATAATATTATATATTATAAACAATAAAAAACAAATATATCTATTCAACGTATCTGTCCTTCCGAGCTGTTCTGTTGTTGTTTTTGTTTTTTGTTAATTTTGTCACAATCATTGTTTACGTTTTCGCAGTGAATACCATTTTTCCATTGTGAATGACAATTATTCAGAGTTGCATTTGAAAACCATCGGCTAACTATCGCATAGAAACGTGCGGTTTAGGAACATCCAAAATGGATGGTGGACTAACTGGGAAATTTTCGGAACGGCAAAACCTTACGGACCATCCCCGAAATGGATGGTGGATGGTCGTCAGTGTGAATAGCCTATTTCGGACCATCCCCGAAATGGATGGTGGATGGTCGTCAGTGTGAATAGCCTATTAGTAAGCCAGAATTATTCAACGGAATCTCTAAATTGAGCAATATGAACGACTATCCTCTTTCGTTTTTTTGTCTTGACCTATTTCGCTAAAACCTTTTTTTTACGAAAAATCCAATAAAAGCAATTATTTAGAATAAGCCAGTTAAGTAGAAAATTGAATCATTAATCAGTTGAAAATTTGTGGGCATGGCTAAATATTCTGTATAGCTGAGAATATTCGACAGAATATCAAAATTGAGGAACATTTATACAACTTGAGCTCGTCAGTATATTTACGGTATATTTTTAAAGTAAGACGGTATGTTTCGGTATATTTCTGAGGGTCACACTGGTCTCACTTGACGCGTACAAAATTTGACATCTACGGAAAGCGGCGCCAGATTGTGTGAAAAAAGTTGCGGTTTGTAAATTCGTTTGATCGAAATGAACGAAATTATTAAAGATAAGTTTATTCCGCAGCAACTGCTGTACTTTATGGCTGGCCGGCGATGCTGCCAACAATTCCCATGCACATTTCGGTCGTCAGAGCACGACATTTTTATGCGATACGCCAGCTCTTTGGGCTTGCGGGCGCAATGCGTGTTTAATAATGGCGAAATTATCAAAGTATTCAAGCAAGCTTGCCGCCATTACTTGGAGGAGCCGAAAATAATGACAATCTCGCCTTCGACGGCATTAAACATTCTAACCATGTTGGGACGATCAGGCAACTTGGGAAAAGATGAACTGAAATTGAGCTCAGATTACATTCCACAGCGTGGGTGTGTTGCTGAAATTTTTGGGCCTCATCTACCATTTCCGACGATCATGGCGCCTACGCCGCGTGTCAAGGACGATACCCAGCGCAATTTACTGAACAAATTTCCCGGCTATCCGTTCATCGACAACGTCATACGATGCAAATTATCTTCGCATTTGCGATACTGACTTAGTATCGGGTATAACTGTAGAGTTGCGGTGTCCACAGCAACTCACAACGTTCCCCCTCGTTTTTTTTTGTTGAACTATTTTGTTTAAACCTTGCTTTAGTCAAAATACAATAAAAGCAAGAACTAAAAACTAAAATTATGTGGGCAGAACTAATGGTCTTATAGGCTCTGCACACTGAGCCCATCCCGGGGGAATGGTGGGATTTTTTGACAGATGTGAAACTCCGATTCACACTGCCACCATCCACCATCCGTCAAAAACAGCTGATGCCAATAACAAGTTCATTAAATTTGCGCGGAAGATTTATGAATTCTTGGTTCTTATAATGGATGATGAAGATATAGCAATTATTTCGGCTGTGGTTCAACAGCAAAATATTTTCTTGCACCAACTAATAATGTTGCTGTCAATGAATAATGATGATGATGATGACTTTAACATTGACGAGGATGAGATGACCCAGATGACTGCCATAAAAACACAAAAGCCAGGAAGATTATGGTCGTTTGTGAGTACTTCTACTAACTTCAACCATAGTTTAAAGTACAAGGACATATTTTATGGTTTTAGGAAAATTCCTAAATTCCTTTGGAAAAGCGCATCGCCATTGCGCTATAC
The DNA here is from genome assembly GCF_003369915.1 of Drosophila miranda. Lineage (NCBI taxonomy): Eukaryota > Metazoa > Arthropoda > Insecta > Diptera > Drosophilidae > Drosophila > Drosophila miranda. The sequence goes on along the minus strand of NW_022881633.1, from coordinate 4,045 downwards.
ACTTTGGGCTCGTCCTCTGAGTACCGAACAGTTGGCAGGCTTTTCGGTGTAGCTCCAAACATTGTGTGTAGTATCCTGCACGAGTTTTGCAGAGCACTTATCGACGAGTTTTCGAAGGAGTACACGTCGCCCAATTACCTAACTTCCGACAAAATTGATGAGTGCGTAAAGGGATTCGAGGCAATTGGGTTTCCTCAGTGCCTAGGTGCAATTGGTAGGAAATCAATAAGAACTTCAGCAATATGTTTACATATAAATTGGTTTTTAAACTTCCTTTTTATTCTAGATGGATGCCACATCGAAATAAAACCACCAGCACCTGAGGCAGTAGACCACCATAACTATAAGGGCTGGTATTCCACAGTCTTGTTTGCCCTAGTGGATTATAGGTATGCAAATATCTTGCAAAAAAATATGTATTTAGCAAGTTGGTTTAATGTCCTAAATTATTTAAATCCGATTCTTTTTAGATACAGATTTACATATGTAAATATCGGCTCTGCAGGAAGGTGCAATGACTCGATGATATTCCAGAAGTCAAGCCTTGCAAAACATATCGAAGCATCGGCATTACTCCAAGAGAAAGCCAAGGAAATAAGCGGAGTAAACGTCCCTGTAATGCTTATCGGGGACTCGGCATTTAGGTTTTCTAAAAAGCTGATGAAACCTTACCCGTTTTCCACAGTCGCCTCTTTGGAACAGCGCACGTTTAACTACAACCTTTCCAAAGCTAGGCGAGTGGTGGAAAATGCATTTGGGCATTTAAAAGCCAGATTTCGAATAATCGGAAAAGGTCTTGATAGCCACCACAAAAATAATAGCGCCATAATAATGAGCTGTTGTATTTTACACAATATATTAAATATGCACAACAGCGCGATTAATGAAAATTGTGAGCTTGCAACAAATGAGCAGCGCGAACAGCCCGATACCAGCAACAGTTCTGCTGACTTTAGTCAGTCAGCAGAACAGATACGATCTGCAATCGCAAAATATTGTGTAGACCGTAATGAAAATTAAAAACTTATTTATTTTTATTTTTTAAAACTTCTAATAAGTCGTTCTGGAATTTTGTTTGGGTGCTGATCAAGTCCTGCACCATCTTCTCCTGCCTAACGTCGTGCTCCTCCTTCTTTCTGTGGTGGTCCTTTTGTTGTTCGAGACGCTCCTGGGCGATCTCTGCCAGCCACGAAATGTCGGTCTTTTTCTTTTTCTTTGGCGGACGCCCAGACAAGGTGCTGGAGCTACAAGATCCGTCCAGGTCCATCTCAATAATATCCGAAAAGTACTCATCAGGATCTGCAATGAAAACCTTAAATGAAATATATTTTTTTAGCAATAAATTAATAAAACTTACTGTCGTTGTCCAATGTGCTCTGCTCCATGTTGTTTGCACTCAAGATGCCAAATCAGCGAACTTCAGTTCAGCGCCCTGAATGTGACGGTCAACCGGCGGTAATCTGATATCTTGCACATGCCGCAAGATCAGCATTATCGCTTATGCCAAGTCGGCTTACCGACTGTAGCTTTGTAGCTCTAAGTACATATATTTTGTAGCTTTGCATTCTTTGGCAATTAAATACTTTTGATTCAGCTTATGCCCCAGCTTGCTGGTGGCTCCTAGTTTTAGTTCTGTTCTTATAACGAAAGCTAACGCTTGTTAATAAACCTTGCTCCGGCAACCAGCCGTAAACACTTTGAATTATTAATTCTATACCACTGTACCACAAGGCCAGTGATAAGAGAGACAGTTATCTCTCCAACATAATCTTCATAGAGGATTCTATACCACGGAACCCGCACGAGGACCACCGCATCAAGCAGCTAAGGCTACTTGGACATACGGACAACTTAATTTACACATGTGATTTTTTGCGTGGTCCGCGCAAATCTTCAATTTTCTCCTTCCATATGTCAATCAGCAGGCTCTCAAGCGCGGCACTCCATTTCACCCTGCCGCCTGCTGTTGTTCTCTTGTTTGCTGCATTGTGTAATAATATTATATATTATAAACAATAAAAAACAAATATATCTATTCAACGTACCACTGGAGGAGTTTTCTGGCACTAAATCCATTTTATTAATAAGTTTTTCGAAAATTTGGTCTGCTGTCCTTCCGAGCTGTTCTGTTGTTGTTTTTGTTTTTTGTTAATTTTGTCACAATCATTGCTTACGTTTTCGCAGTGAATACCATTTTTCCATTGTGAATGACAATTATTCAGAGTTGCATTTGAAAACCATCGGCTAACTATCGCATAGAAACGTGCGGTTTAGGAACATCCAAAATGGATGGTGGACTAACTGGGAAATTTTCGGAACGGCAAAACCTTACGGACCATCCCCGAAATGGATGGTGGATGGTCGTCAGTGTGAATAGCCTATTTCGGACCATCCCCGAAATGGATGGTGGATGGTGGATGGTCGTCAGTGTGAATAGCCTATTAGTAAGCCAGAATTATTCAACGGAATCTCTAAATTGAGCAATATGAACGACTATCCTCTTTCGTTTTTTTGTCTTGACCTATTTCGCTAAAACCTTTTTTTTACGAAAAATCCAATAAAAGCAATTATTTAGAATAAGCCAGTTAAGTAGAAAATTGAATCATTAATCAGTTGAAAATTTGTGGGCATGGCTAAATATTCTGTATAGCTGAGAATATTCGACAGAATATCAAAATTGAGGAACATTTATACAACTTGAGCTCGTCAGTATATTTACGGTATATTTTTAAAGTAAGACGGTATGTTTCGGTATATTTCTGAGGGTCACACTGGTCCACTTGACGCGTACAAAATTTGACATCTACGGAAAGCGGCGCCAGATTGTGTGAAAAAAGTTGCGGTTTGTAAATTCGTTTGATCGAAATGAACGAAATTATTAAAGATAAGTTTATTCCGCAGCAACTGCTGTACTTTATGGCTGGCCGGCGATGCTGCCAACAATTCCCATGCACATTTCGGTCGTCAGAGCACGACATTTTTATGCGATACGCCAGCTCTTTGGGCTTGCGGGCGCAATGCGTGTTTAATAATGGCGAAATTATCAAAGTATTCAAGCAAGCTTGCCGCCATTACTTGGAGGAGCCGAAAATAATGACATTCTCGCCTTCGACGGCAATAAACATTCTAACCATGTTGGGACGATCAGGCAACTTGGGAAAAGATGAACTGAAATTGAGCTCAGATTACATTCCACAGCGTGGGTGTGTTGCTGAAATTTTTGGGCCTCATCTACCATTTCCGACGATCATGGCGCCTACGCCGCGTGTCAAGGACGATACCCAGCGCAATTTACTGAACAAATTTCCCGGCTATCCGTTCATCGACAACGTCATACGATGCAAATTATCTTCGCATTTGCGATACTGACTTAGTATCGGGTATAACTGTAGAGTTGCGGTGTCCACAGCAACTCACAACGTTCCCCTCGTTTTTTTTGTTGAACTATTTTGTTTAAACCTTGCTTTAGTCAAAATACAATAAAAGCAAGAACTAAAAACTAAAATTATGTGGGCAGAACTAATGGTCTTATAGGCTCTGCACACTGAGACCCATCCCGGGGAATGGTGGGATTTTTTGACAGATGTGAAACTCCGATTCCAACTCCACCATCCGTCAAAAACAGCTGATGCCAATAACAAGTTCATTAAATTTGCGCGAAGATTTATTAGTTCTTGGTTCTTATAATGGATGATGAAGATATAGCAATTATTTCGGCTGTGGTTCAACAGCAAAATATTTTCTTGCACCAACTAATAATGTTGCTGTCAATGAATAATGATGATGACTTAACATTGACGAGGATGAGATGACCCAGATGACTGCCATAAAAACACAAAAGCCAGGAAGATTATGGTCGTTTGTGAGTACTTCTACTAACTTCAACCATAGTTTAAAGTACAAGGACATATTTTATGGTTTTAGGAAAATTCCTAAATTCCTTTGGAAAAGCGCATCGCCATTGCGCTATACACTTTGGGCTCGTCCTCTGAGTACCGAACAGTTGGCAGGCTTTTCGGTGTAGCTCCAAACATTGTGTGTAGTA
>NW_022881632.1:0-22779 GCF_003369915.1 Drosophila miranda | reverse complement strand
GAACGACACGACAAAGAGTGCGTGCGAGAGAGACAGAAAATCAGTCTGAGCGTGACGTCGGGGGCTGCGTAGCCACTGCAAATTGATTTGTTCCTATTGGCTATAAAAATGATCTGAACTGATCCATATTCAGCAATCTGATAGATATGGTCATTATCTATGATTCTGCGTTTTTAGTTTTCTCAAATGTGCAATATTGTGGATGCAACAGATTTTCGTCCTTTGTGTGGTCGGAAGGGGGTGTGGCGAAATTTGGACACGAAATCTAACGGTCGGAACAAAGGTCCGAATATCTTAGATTTGAAACCAGATTTGTCCTGGCAAGCAAATTTTGAAACAAACTGTGCTCGGCGTATTATTAGGAGTTGGATCAAATTGGTTGCTCTAGCTTTTGTAATCTCTGAGATCTGGCGCTAATGTTTTACCTAAGCAAAGCCGCTATGCAACCGTGTGTGTTAGAGAGAGACAGGCGAGAAAAAATGAAATTGTTTTCTTGATGCTGGCTATAATAATATATACGATCCAATTCAGATTCCGAGTCTTAAAGATATGGTCATTCTCTACAATTCTAAGCGTTTTTGGTTTTCTCATATCTTTAAAATGTGGATGCCACAGATTTTCGTCTTTGTGGGGGCGGAAGTGGGCGGGGCGAAGTTTTGAAATATTTTTGTAGCAGTGACATATCACAGAAGTCTGGATCCAAAACATCGTTGCTCTAGCTCTTATAGTCTTTGAGCACTAGGCGCTGAAGGGGACGGACAGACGGACGAGACGGACAGAGGACAGGACAGACAGACAGGGCTCAATCGACTCGGCTATTGATGCTGATCAAGAATATATATACTTTATGGGTCGGAAACGATTCCTTCTGGACGTTACACACATCCACTTTTACCACAAATCTAATATACCCCAATACTCATTTTGAGTATCGGGTATAACGAGGGGGAACGTTGTGAGTTGCTGCGGACACCGCAACTCTACGGTTATACCCGATACTAAGTCAGTATGGCTCTCCTCCGGCAGACGCCGCTAATATTAAACGACACGACAAAGAGTGCGTGCGAGAGAGACAGAAAATCAGTCTGAGCGTGACGTCGGGCGCTGCGTAGCCACTGCAAATTGATTTGTTCCTATTGGCTATAAAAATCTGATAGATATGGTCATTATCTATGATTCTGCGTTTTTAGTTTTCTCGAATGTGCAATATTGTGGATGCAACAGATTTTCGTCCTTTGTGTGGGCGGAAGGGGGTGGGCGAAATTTTGAGATACACGTTTTATAGTAAGATCTAACAGGAGTGCGGATACCAAATTTGGTTACTCTAGCCTTAATAGTCTCTGAGATTTTTGAATATCCCAGATTTTCGTCCTTTGCGGGGGCGGAAGGGGGTGTGGCGAAATTTTGAAACAAACTCGTCTCGGTCCGATATATTAGGAGTGTGGATACCAAATTTGGTTGCTCTAGCTTTTGTAGTCTCTGAGATCTAGGCGCTAATGTTTTACTCTAAGCAAAGCCGCCTATGCTACGTGTGTGTTAGAGAGACAGGGCGAGAAAAATGAAATTGTTTTCTTGATGCTGGCTATAAATAATATACGATCCAATTCAGATTCCGGCTCCTTAAAGATATGGTCATTCTCTACAATCTACGTTTTTGGTTTTCTCATATCTTTAAAAATTGTGGATGCCACAGATTTTCGTCCTTTGTGGGGGCGGAAGTGGGCGGGGCGAAGTTTTGAAATATTTTTGTAGCAGTGACATATCACAGAAGTCTGGATCCAAAACATCGTTGCTCTAGCTCTTATAGTCTTTGAGCACTAGGCGCTGAAGGGACGGACAAGACAAGCGGACGACGGTGAGACGAGACAGACAGGGCTCAATCGACTCGCTTATTGATGCTGATCAAAATATATATACTGTTATGGCGTCGGAAACGATTCTCTTCTGGAGTTTCTCGTATCAAAGTATGCCACATACTTCTTTAACACAAATAACTATAGACCCAAAACATCCATTTTGAGTATCGGTATAAAAAAACGAGGGGAACGTTGTGAGTTGCTGCGGACACCGCAACTCTACAGTTATACCGATACTAAGTCAGTATGGCTCTCCTCCGGCAGACGCCGCTAATATTAAACGACACGACAAAGAGTGCGTGCGAGAGAGACAGAAAATCAGTCTGAGCGTGACGTCGGGCGCTGCGTAGCCACTGCAAATTGATTTGTTCCTATTGGCTATAAAAATGATCTGATCTGATCCAGATTCAGCAATCTGATAGATATGGTCATTATCTATGATTCTGCGTTTTTAGTTTTCTCGAATGTGCAATATTGTGGATGCAACAGATTTTCGTCTTTGTGTGGGCGGAAGGGGGTGGGGCGAAATTTGAGATACACGTTTTATAGTAAGATCTAACAGGAGTGCGGATACCAAATTTGGTTACTCTAGCCTTAATAGTCTCTGAGATTTTTGAATATCCCAGATTTTCGTCCTTTGCGGGGCGGAAGGGGTGTGGCGAAATTTTGAAACAAACTCGTCTCGGTCCGATATATTAGGAGTGTGGATACCAAATTTGGTTGCTCTAGCTTTTGTAGTCTCTGAGATCTAGGCGCTAATGTTTTACTCTAAGCAAAGCCGCCTATGCTACGTGTGTGTTAGAGAGAGACAGGGCGAGAAAAAATGAAATTGTTTTCTTGATGCTGGCTATAATAATAATACGATCCAATTCAGATTCCGCAGTCTTAAAGATATGGTCATTCTCTACAATTCTACGTTTTTGGTTTTCTCATATCTTTAAAATTGTGGATGCCACAGATTTTCGTCTTTGTGGGGGCGGAAGTGGGCGGGGCGAAGTTTTGAAATATTTTTGTAGCAGTGACATATCACAGAAGTCTGGATCCAAAACATCGTTGCTCTAGCTCTTATAGTCTTTGAGCACTAGGCGCTGAAGGGGACGGACAGACGGACAGACGGACGGACGGACAGGACAGACAGGGCTCAATCGACTCGGCTATTGATGCTGATCAAGAATATATATACTTTATGGGTCGGAAACAATTCCTTCTGGACGTTACACACATCCACTTTTACCACAAATCTAATATACCCAATACTCATTTTGAGTATCGGGTATAACGAGGGGGAACGTTGTGAGTTGTCTGCGGACACCGCAACTCTACGGTTATACCCGATACTAAGTCAGTATGGCTCTCCTCCGGCAGACGCCGCTAATATTAAAACGACACGACAAAGAGTGCGTGCGAGAGAGACAGAAAATCAGTCTGAGCGTGACGTCGGGCGCTGCGTAGCCACTGCAAATTGATTTGTTCCTATTGGCTATAAAATGATCTGATCTGATCCAGATTCAGCAATCTGATAGATATGGTCATTATCTATGATTCTGCGTTTTTAGTTTTCTCGAATGTGCAATATTGTGGATGCAACAGATTCGTCTTTGTGTGGCGAAGGCGGTGGGGCGAAACTTTGAGATATACAGTTTTATAGTAAAGATCTAACAGGAGTGCGGATACCAAATTTGGTTACTCTACCTTAATAGTCTCTGAGATTTTGAATATCCCCAGATTTTCGTCCTTTGCGGGGCGGAAGGGGGTGTGGCGAAATTTTGAAACAAACTCGTCTCGGTCCGATATATTAGGAGTGTGGATACCAAATTTGGTTGCTCTAGCTTTTGTAGTCTCTGAGATCTAGGCGCTAATGTTTTACTCTAAGCAAAGCCGCCTATGCTACGTGTGTGTTAGAGAGAGACAGGGCGAGAAAAAATGAAATTGTTTTCTTGATGCTGGCTATAATAATAATACGATCCAATTCAGATTCCGCAGTCTTAAAGATATGGTCATTCTCTACAATTCTACGTTTTTGGTTTTCTCATATCTTTAAAATTGTGGATGCCACAGATTTTCGTCCTTTGTGGGGGCGGAAGTGGGCGGGGCGAAGTTTGAAATATTTTTTGTAGCAGTGACATATCACAGAAGTCTGGATCCAAAACATCGTTGCTCTAGCTCTTATAGTCTTTGAGCACTAGGCGCTGAAGGGGACGGACAGACGGACAGACGGACGACGGACAGACAGACAGGGCTCAATCGACTCGGCTATTGATGCTGATCAAGAATATATATACTTTATGGGGTCGGAAACGATCCTTCTGGACGTTACAACACATCCACTTTACCACAAATCTAATATACCCCAATACTCATTTTTGAGTATCGGTATAACGAGGGGAACGTTGTGAGTTGCTGCGGACACCGCAACTCTACGTTATACCCGATACTAAGTCAGTATGGCTCTCCTCCGGCAGACGCCGCTAATATTAAACGACACGACAAAGAGTGCGTGCGAGAGAGACAGAAAATCAGTCTGAGCGTGACGTCGGGCGCTGCGTAGCCACTGCAAATTGATTTGTTCCTATTGGCTATAAAAATGATCTGATCTGATCCAGATTCAGCAATCTGATAGATATGGTATTATCTATGATTCTGCGTTTTTAGTTTTCTCGAATGTGCAATATTGTGGATGCAACAGATTTTCGTCCTTGTGTGGGCGGAAGGGGGTGGGCGAAATTTTGAGATACACGTTTTATAGTAAGATCTAACAGGAGTGCGGATACCAAATTGGTTACTCTAGCCTAATAGTCTCTGAGATTTTGAATATCCCCAGATTTTCGTCCTTTGCGGGGCGGAAGGGGGTGTGGCGAAATTTTGAAACAAACTCGTCTCGGTCCGATATATAAGGAGTGTGGATACCAAATTTGGTTGCTCTAGCTTTTGTAGTCTCTGAGATCTAGCGCTAATGTTTTACTCTAAGCAAAGCCGCCTATGCTACGTGTGTGTTAGAGAGAGACAGGGCGAGAAAAAATGAAATTGTTTTCTTGATGCTGGCTATAATAATAATACGATCCAATTCAGATTCCGCAGTCTTAAAGATATGGTCATTCTCTACAATTCTACGTTTTTGGTTTTCTCATATCTTTAAAATTGTGGATGCCACAGATTTTCGTCCTTTGTGGGGCGGAAGTGGGCGGGCGAAGTTTTGAAATATTTTTGTAGCAGTGACATATCACAGAAGTCTGGATCCAAAACATCGTTGCTCTAGCTCTTATAGTCTTTGAGCACTAGGCGCTGAAGGGGACGGACAGACGGACAGACGGACAGACGACGGACAGACAGACAGGGCTCAATCGACTCGGCTATTGATGCTGATCAAGAATATATATACTTTATGGGGTCGGAAACGATTCCTTCTGGACGTTACACACATCCACTTTTACCACAAATCTAATATACCCCAATACTCATTTTGAGTATCGGGTATAACGAGGGGAACGTTGTGAGTTGCTGCGGACACCGCAACTCTACAGTTATACCCGATACTAAGTCAGTATGGCTCTCCTCCGGCAGACGCCGCTAATATTAAACGACACGACAAAGAGTGCGTGCGAGAGAGACAGAAAATCAGTCTGAGCGTGACGTCGGGCGCTGCGTAGCCACTGCAAATTGATTTGTTCCTATTGGCTATAAAAATGATCTGATCTGATCCAGATTCAGCAATCTGATAGATATGGTCATTATCTATGATTCTGCGTTTTTAGTTTTCTCGAATGTGCAATATTGTGGATGCAACAGATTTTCGTCTTTGTGTGGGCGGAAGGGGTGGGGCGAAATTTTGAGATACACGTTTTATAGTAAGATCTAACAGGAGTGCGGATACCAAATTTGGTTACTCTAGCCTTAATAGTCTCTGAGATTTTTGAATATCCCAGATTTTCGTCCTTTGCGGGGCGGAAGGGGTGTGGCGAAATTTTGAAACAAACTCGTCTCGGTCCGATATATTAGGAGTGTGGATACCAAATTTGGTTGCTCTAGCTTTTGTAGTCTCTGAGATCTAGGCGCTAATGTTTTACTCTAAGCAAAGCCGCCTATGCTACGTGTGTGTTAGAGAGAGACAGGGCGAGAAAAAATGAAATTGTTTTCTTGATGCTGGCTATTAATAATTATTTCATTCTCTACAATTCTACGTTTTTGTTTTCTCATATCTTTAAAATTGTGGATGCCACAGATTTTCGTCTTTGTGGGGCGGAAGTGGCGGGCGAAGTTTGAAATATTTTGTAGCAGTGACATATCACAGAAGTCTGGATCCAAAACATCGTTGCTCTAGCTCTTATAGTCTTTGAGCACTAGGCGCTGAAGGGGACGGACAGACGGACAGACGGACGACGGACAGACCAGAACAGGGCTCAATCGACTCGGCTATTGATGCTGATCAAGAATATATATACTTTATGGGTCGGAAACGATTCCTTCTGGACGTTACACACATCCACTTTTACCACAAATCTAATATACCCAATACTCATTTTGAGTATCGGGTATAACGAGGGGAACGTTGTGAGTTGCTGCGGACACCGCAACTCTACGTTATACCCGATACTAAGTCAGTATGGCTCTCCTCCGGCAGACGCCGCTAATATTAAACGACACGACAAAGAGTGCGTGCGAGAGAGACAGAAAATCAGTCTGAGCGTGACGTCGGGCGCTGCGTAGCCACTGCAAATTGATTTGTTCTATTGGCTATAAAAATGATCTGATCTGATCCAGATTCAGCAATCTGATAGATATGGTCATTATCTATGATTCTGCGTTTTTAGTTTTCTCGAATGTGCAATATTGTGGATGCAACAGATTTTCGTCCTTTGTGTGGGCGGAAGGGGGTGTGGCGAAATTTTGAAACAAACTCGTCTCGGTCCGATATATTAGGAGTGTGGATACCAAATTTGGTTGCTCTAGCTTTTGTAGTCTCTGAGATCTAGGCGCTAATGTTTTACTCTAAGCAAAGCCGCCTATGCTACGTGTGTGTTAGAGAGAGACAGGGCGAGAAAAAATGAAATTGTTTTCTTGATGCTGGCTATAATAATAATACGATCCAATTCAGATTCGCAGTCTTAAAGATATGGTCATTCTCTACAATTCTACGTTTTTGGTTTTCTCATATCTTTAAAATTGTGGATGCCACAGATTTTCGTCTTTGTGGGGCGGAAGTGGGCGGGGCGAAGTTTTGAAATATTTTTGTAGCAGTGACATATCACAGAAGTCTGGATCCAAAACATCGTTGCTCTAGCTCTTATAGTCTTTGAGCACTAGGCGCTGAAGGGGACGGACAGACGGACAGACGGACAGACGGACAGACGGACAGACAGACAGGGCTCAATCGACTCGGCTATTGATGCTGATCAAGAATATATATACTTTATGGGGTCGGAAACGATTCCTTCTGGACGTTACACACATCCACTTTTACCACAAATCTAATATACCCCAATACTCATTTTGAGTATCGGGTATAACGAGGGGAACGTTGTGAGTTGCTGCGGACACCGCAACACTATGGTTATACCCGATACTAAGTCAGTATGGCTCTCCTCCGGCAGACGCCGCTAATATTAAACGACACGACAAAGAGTGCGTGCGAGAGAGACAGAAAATCAGTCTGAGCGTGACGTCGGGCGCTGCGTAGCCACTGCAAATTGATTTGTTCCTATTGGCTATAAAAATGATCTGATCTGATCCAGATTCAGCAATCTGATAGATATGGTCATTATCTATGATTCTGCGTTTTTAGTTTTCTCGAATGTGCAATATTGTGGATGCAACAGATTTTCGTCCTTTGTGTGGGCGGAAGGGGTGGGGCGAAATTTTGAGATACACGTTTTATAGTAAGATCTAACAGGAGTGCGGATACCAAATTTGGTTACTCTAGCCTTAATAGTCTCTGAGATTTTTGAATATCCCCAGATTTTCGTCCTTTGCGGGGGCGGAAGGGGTGTGGCGAAATTTTGAAACAAACTCGTCTCGGTCCGATATATTAGGAGTGTGGATACCAAATTTGGTTGCTCTAGCTTTTGTAGTCTCTGAGATCTAGGCGCTAATGTTTTACTCTAAGCAAAGCCGCCTATGCTACGTGTGTGTTAGAGAGAGACAGGGCGAGAAAAAATGAAATTGTTTTCTTGATGCTGGCTATAATAATAATACGATCCAATTCAGATTCCGCAGTCTTAAAGATATGGTCATTCTCTACAATTCTACGTTTTTGGTTTTCTCATATCTTTAAAATTGTGGATGCCACAGATTTTCGTCCTTTGTGGGGCGGAAGTGGGCGGGGCGAAGTTTTGAAATATTTTTGTAGCAGTGACATATCACAGAAGTCTGGATCCAAAACATCGTTGCTCTAGCTCTTATAGTCTTTGAGCACTAGGCGCTGAAGGGGACGGACAGACGGACAGACGGACGACGGACAGACGACAGACAGACAGGGCTCAATCGACTCGGCTATTGATGCTGATCAAGAATATATATACTTTATGGGGTCGGAAACGATTCCTTCTGGACGTTACACACATCCACTTTTACCACAAATCTAATATACCCCAATACTCATTTTGAGTATCGGGTATAACGAGGGGAACGTTGTGAGTTGCTGCGGACACCGCAACTCTACAGTTATACCCGATACTAAGTCAGTATGGCTCTCCTCCGGCAGACGCCGCTAATATTAAACGACACGACAAAGAGTGCGTGCGAGAGAGACAGAAAATCAGTCTGAGCGTGACGTCGGGCGCTGCGTAGCCACTGCAAATTGATTTGTTCCTATTGGCTATAAAAATGATCTGATCTGATCCAGATTCAGCAATCTGATAGATATGGTCATTATCTATGATTCTGCGTTTTTAGTTTTCTCGAATGTGCAATATTGTGGATGCAACAGATTTTCGTCCTTTGTGTGGGCGGAAGGGGTGGGGCGAAATTTGAGATACACGTTTTATAGTAAGATCTAACAGGAGTGCGGATACCAAATTTGGTTACTCTAGCCTTAATAGTCTCTGAGATTTTTGAATATCCCCAGATTTTCGTCCTTTGCGGGGCGGAAGGGGTGTGGCGAAATTTTGAAACAAACTCGTCTCGGTCCGATATATTAGGAGTGTGGATACCAAATTTGGTTGCTCTAGCTTTTGTAGTCTCTGAGATCTAGGCGCTAATGTTTTACTCTAAGCAAAGCCGCCTATGCTACGTGTGTGTTAGAGAGAGACAGGGCGAGAAAAAATGAAATTGTTTTCTTGATGCTGGCTATAATAATAATACGATCCAATTCAGATTCCGCAGTCTTAAAGATATGGTCATTCTCTACAATTCTACGTTTTTGGTTTTCTCATATCTTTAAAATTGTGGATGCCACAGATTTTCGTCCTTTGTGGGGGCGGAAGTGGGCGGGGCGAAGTTTTGAAATATTTTTGTAGCAGTGACATATCACAGAAGTCTGGATCCAAAACATCGTTGCTCTAGCTCTTATAGTCTTTGAGCACTAGGCGCTGAAGGGGACGGACAGACGGACAGACGGACAGACGGACAGACAGACAGGGCTCAATCGACTCGGCTATTGATGCTGATCAAGAATATATATACTTTATGGGGTCGGAAACGATTCCTTCTGGACGTTACACACATCCACTTTTACCACAAATCTAATATACCCCAATACTCATTTTGAGTATCGGGTATAACGAGGGGAACGTTGTGAGTTGCTGCGGACACCGCAACTCTACAGTTATACCCGATACTAAGTCAGTATGGCTCTCCTCCGGCAGACGCCGCTAATATTAAACGACACGACAAAGAGTGCGTGCGAGAGAGACAGAAAATCAGTCTGAGCGTGACGTCGGGCGCTGCGTAGCCACTGCAAATTGATTTGTTCCTATTGGCTATAAAAATGATCTGATCTGATCCAGATTCAGCAATCTGATAGATATGGTCATTATCTATGATTCTGCGTTTTTAGTTTTCTCGAATGTGCAATATTGTGGATGCAACAGATTTTCGTCCTTTGTGTGGGCGGAAGGGGTGGGGCGAAATTTTGAGATACACGTTTTATAGTAAGATCTAACAGGAGTGCGGATACCAAATTTGGTTACTCTAGCCTTAATAGTCTCTGAGATTTTTGAATATCCCCAGATTTTCGTCCTTTGCGGGGCGGAAGGGGTGTGGCGAAATTTTGAAACAAACTCGTCTCGGTCCGATATATTAGGAGTGTGGATACCAAATTTGGTTGCTCTAGCTTTTGTAGTCTCTGAGATCTAGGCGCTAATGTTTTACTCTAAGCAAAGCCGCCTATGCTACGTGTGTGTTAGAGAGAGACAGGGCGAGAAAAAATGAAATTGTTTTCTTGATGCTGGCTATAATAATAATACGATCCAATTCAGATTCCGCAGTCTTAAAGATATGGTCATTCTCTACAATTCTACGTTTTTGGTTTTCTCATATCTTTAAAATTGTGGATGCCACAGATTTTCGTCCTTTGTGGGGCGGAAGTGGGCGGGGCGAAGTTTTGAAATATTTTTGTAGCAGTGACATATCACAGAAGTCTGGATCCAAAACATCGTTGCTCTAGCTCTTATAGTCTTTGAGCACTAGGCGCTGAAGGGGACGGACAGACGGACGGACAGACGGACAGACGGACAGACAGACAGGGCTCAATCGACTCGGCTATTGATGCTGATCAAGAATATATATACTTTATGGGGTCGGAAACGATTCCTTCTGGACGTTACACACATCCACTTTTACCACAAATCTAATATACCCCAATACTCATTTTGAGTATCGGGTATAACGAGGGGAACGTTGTGAGTTGCTGCGGACACCGCAACTCTACAGTTATACCCGATACTAAGTCAGTATGGCTCTCCTCCGGCAGACGCCGCTAATATTAAACGACACGACAAAGAGTGCGTGCGAGAGAGACAGAAAATCAGTCTGAGCGTGACGTCGGGCGCTGCGTAGCCACTGCAAATTGATTTGTTCCTATTGGCTATAAAAATGATCTGATCTGATCCAGATTCAGCAATCTGATAGATATGGTCATTATCTATGATTCTGCGTTTTTAGTTTTCTCGAATGTGCAATATTGTGGATGCAACAGATTTTCGTCCTTTGTGTGGGCGGAAGGGGTGGGGCGAAATTTTGAGATACACGTTTTATAGTAAGATCTAACAGGAGTGCGGATACCAAATTTGGTTACTCTAGCCTTAATAGTCTCTGAGATTTTTGAATATCCCCAGATTTTCGTCCTTTGCGGGGCGGAAGGGGGTGTGGCGAAATTTTGAAACAAACTCGTCTCGGTCCGATATATTAGGAGTGTGGATACCAAATTTGGTTGCTCTAGCTTTTGTAGTCTCTGAGATCTAGGCGCTAATGTTTTACTCTAAGCAAAGCCGCCTATGCTACGTGTGTGTTAGAGAGAGACAGGGCGAGAAAAAATGAAATTGTTTTCTTGATGCTGGCTATAATAATAATACGATCCAATTCAGATTCCGCAGTCTTAAAGATATGGTCATTCTCTACAATTCTACGTTTTTGGTTTTCTCATATCTTTAAAATTGTGGATGCCACAGATTTTCGTCCTTTGTGGGGCGGAAGTGGGCGGGGCGAAGTTTTGAAATATTTTTGTAGCAGTGACATATCACAGAAGTCTGGATCCAAAACATCGTTGCTCTAGCTCTTATAGTCTTTGAGCACTAGGCGCTGAAGGGGACGGACAGACGGACAGACGGACAGACGGACAGACAGACAGGGCTCAATCGACTCGGCTATTGATGCTGATCAAGAATATATATACTTTATGGGGTCGGAAACGATTCCTTCTGGACGTTACACACATCCACTTTTACCACAAATCTAATATACCCCAATACTCATTTTGAGTATCGGGTATAACGAGGGGGAACGTTGTGAGTTGCTGCGGACACCGCAACTCTACAGTTATACCCGATACTAAGTCAGTATGGCTCTCCTCCGGCAGACGCCGCTAATATTAAACGACACGACAAAGAGTGCGTGCGAGAGAGACAGAAAATCAGTCTGAGCGTGACGTCGGGCGCTGCGTAGCCACTGCAAATTGATTTGTTCCTATTGGCTATAAAAATGATCTGATCTGATCCAGATTCAGCAATCTGATAGATATGGTCATTATCTATGATTCTGCGTTTTTAGTTTTCTCGAATGTGCAATATTGTGGATGCAACAGATTTTCGTCCTTTGTGTGGGCGGAAGGGGTGGGGCGAAATTTTGAGATACACGTTTTATAGTAAGATCTAACAGGAGTGCGGATACCAAATTTGGTTACTCTAGCCTTAATAGTCTCTGAGATTTTTGAATATCCCCAGATTTTCGTCCTTTGCGGGGCGGAAGGGGTGTGGCGAAATTTTGAAACAAACTCGTCTCGGTCCGATATATTAGGAGTGTGGATACCAAATTTGGTTGCTCTAGCTTTTGTAGTCTCTGAGATCTAGGCGCTAATGTTTTACTCTAAGCAAAGCCGCCTATGCTACGTGTGTGTTAGAGAGAGACAGGGCGAGAAAAAATGAAATTGTTTTCTTGATGCTGGCTATAATAATAATACGATCCAATTCAGATTCCGCAGTCTTAAAGATATGGTCATTCTCTACAATTCTACGTTTTTGGTTTTCTCATATCTTTAAAATTGTGGATGCCACAGATTTTCGTCCTTTGTGGGGGCGGAAGTGGGCGGGGCGAAGTTTTGAAATATTTTTGTAGCAGTGACATATCACAGAAGTCTGGATCCAAAACATCGTTGCTCTAGCTCTTATAGTCTTTGAGCACTAGGCGCTGAAGGGGACGGACAGACGGACGACGACGGACAGACGGACAGACAGACAGGGCTCAATCGACTCGGCTATTGATGCTGATCAAGAATATATATACTTTATGGGTCGGAAACGATTCCTTCTGGACGTTACACACATCCACTTTTACCACAAATCTAATATACCCCAATACTCATTTTGAGTATCGGGTATAACGAGGGGGAACGTTGTGAGTTGCTGCGGACACCGCAACTCTACAGTTATACCCGATACTAAGTCAGTATGGCTCTCCTCCGGCAGACGCCGCTAATATTAAACGACACGACAAAGAGTGCGTGCGAGAGAGACAGAAAATCAGTCTGAGCGTGACGTCGGGCGCTGCGTAGCCACTGCAAATTGATTTGTTCCTATTGGCTATAAAAATGATCTGATCTGATCCAGATTCAGCAATCTGATAGATATGGTCATTATCTATGATTCTGCGTTTTTAGTTTTCTCGAATGTGCAATATTGTGGATGCAACAGATTTTCGTCCTTTGTGTGGGCGGAAGGGGTGGGCGAAATTTTGAGATACACGTTTTATAGTAAGATCTAACAGGAGTGCGGATACCAAATTTGGTTACTCTAGCCTTAATAGTCTCTGAGATTTTTGAATATCCCCAGATTTTCGTCCTTTGCGGGGCGGAAGGGGTGTGGCGAAATTTTGAAACAAACTCGTCTCGGTCCGATATATTAGGAGTGTGGATACCAAATTTGGTTGCTCTAGCTTTTGTAGTCTCTGAGATCTAGGCGCTAATGTTTTACTCTAAGCAAAGCCGCCTATGCTACGTGTGTGTTAGAGAGAGACAGGGCGAGAAAAAATGAAATTGTTTTCTTGATGCTGGCTATAATAATAATACGATCCAATTCAGATTCCGCAGTCTTAAAGATATGGTCATTCTCTACAATTCTACGTTTTTGGTTTTCTCATATCTTTAAAATTGTGGATGCCACAGATTTTCGTCCTTTGTGGGGCGGAAGTGGGCGGGCGAAGTTTTGAAATATTTTTGTAGCAGTGACATATCACAGAAGTCTGGATCCAAAACATCGTTGCTCTAGCTCTTATAGTCTTTGAGCACTAGGCGCTGAAGGGGACGGACAGACGGACGGACGGACAGACGGACAGACAGACAGGGCTCAATCGACTCGGCTATTGATGCTGATCAAGAATATATATACTTTATGGGGTCGGAAACGATTCCTTCTGGACGTTACACACATCCACTTTTACCACAAATCTAATATACCCCAATACTCATTTTGAGTATCGGGTATAACGAGGGGAACGTTGTGAGTTGCTGCGGACACCGCAACTCTACAGTTATACCCGATACTAAGTCAGTATGGCTCTCCTCCGGCAGACGCCGCTAATATTAAACGACACGACAAAGAGTGCGTGCGAGAGAGACAGAAAATCAGTCTGAGCGTGACGTCGGGCGCTGCGTAGCCACTGCAAATTGATTTGTTCCTATTGGCTATAAAAATGATCTGATCTGATCCAGATTCAGCAATCTGATAGATATGGTCATTATCTATGATTCTGCGTTTTTAGTTTTCTCGAATGTGCAATATTGTGGATGCAACAGATTTTCGTCCTTTGTGTGGGCGGAAGGGGGTGGGCGAAATTTTGAGATACACGTTTTATAGTAAGATCTAACAGGAGTGCGGATACCAAATTTGGTTACTCTAGCCTTAATAGTCTCTGAGATTTTTGAATATCCCCAGATTTTCGTCCTTTGCGGGGCGGAAGGGGGTGTGGCGAAATTTTGAAACAAACTCGTCTCGGTCCGATATATTAGGAGTGTGGATACCAAATTTGGTTGCTCTAGCTTTTGTAGTCTCTGAGATCTAGGCGCTAATGTTTTACTCTAAGCAAAGCCGCCTATGCTACGTGTGTGTTAGAGAGAGACAGGGCGAGAAAAAATGAAATTGTTTTCTTGATGCTGGCTATAATAATAATACGATCCAATTCAGATTCCGCAGTCTTAAAGATATGGTCATTCTCTACAATTCTACGTTTTTGGTTTTCTCATATCTTTAAAATTGTGGATGCCACAGATTTTCGTCCTTTGTGGGGCGGAAGTGGGCGGGGCGAAGTTTTGAAATATTTTTGTAGCAGTGACATATCACAGAAGTCTGGATCCAAAACATCGTTGCTCTAGCTCTTATAGTCTTTGAGCACTAGGCGCTGAAGGGACGGACAGACGGACGACGGACAGACGGACAGACGGACAGACAGACAGGGCTCAATCGACTCGGCTATTGATGCTGATCAAGAATATATATACTTTATGGGGTCGGAAACGATTCCTTCTGGACGTTACACACATCCACTTTTACCACAAATCTAATATACCCCAATACTCATTTTGAGTATCGGGTATAACGAGGGGAACGTTGTGAGTTGCTGCGGACACCGCAACTCTACAGTTATACCCGATACTAAGTCAGTATGGCTCTCCTCCGGCAGACGCCGCTAATATTAAACGACACGACAAAGAGTGCGTGCGAGAGAGACAGAAAATCAGTCTGAGCGTGACGTCGGGCGCTGCGTAGCCACTGCAAATTGATTTGTTCCTATTGGCTATAAAAATGATCTGATCTGATCCAGATTCAGCAATCTGATAGATATGGTCATTATCTATGATTCTGCGTTTTTAGTTTTCTCGAATGTGCAATATTGTGGATGCAACAGATTTTCGTCCTTTGTGTGGGCGGAAGGGGGTGGGCGAAATTTGAGATACACGTTTTATAGTAAGATCTAACAGGAGTGCGGATACCAAATTTGGTTACTCTAGCCTTAATAGTCTCTGAGATTTTTGAATATCCCCAGATTTTCGTCCTTTGCGGGGGCGGAAGGGGTGTGGCGAAATTTTGAAACAAACTCGTCTCGGTCCGATATATTAGGAGTGTGGATACCAAATTTGGTTGCTCTAGCTTTTGTAGTCTCTGAGATCTAGGCGCTAATGTTTTACTCTAAGCAAAGCCGCCTATGCTACGTGTGTGTTAGAGAGAGACAGGGCGAGAAAAAATGAAATTGTTTTCTTGATGCTGGCTATAATAATAATACGATCCAATTCAGATTCCGCAGTCTTAAAGATATGGTCATTCTCTACAATTCTACGTTTTTGGTTTTCTCATATCTTTAAAATTGTGGATGCCACAGATTTTCGTCCTTTGTGGGGGCGGAAGTGGGCGGGGCGAAGTTTTGAAATATTTTTGTAGCAGTGACATATCACAGAAGTCTGGATCCAAAACATCGTTGCTCTAGCTCTTATAGTCTTTGAGCACTAGGCGCTGAAGGGGACGGACAGACGGACGACGACGACGGACAGACGGACAGACAGACAGGGCTCAATCGACTCGGCTATTGATGCTGATCAAGAATATATATACTTTATGGGGTCGGAAACGATTCCTTCTGGACGTTACACACATCCACTTTTACCACAAATCTAATATACCCCAATACTCATTTTGAGTATCGGGTATAACGAGGGGGAACGTTGTGAGTTGCTGCGGACACCGCAACTCTACAGTTATACCCGATACTAAGTCAGTATGGCTCTCCTCCGGCAGACGCCGCTAATATTAAACGACACGACAAAGAGTGCGTGCGAGAGAGACAGAAAATCAGTCTGAGCGTGACGTCGGGCGCTGCGTAGCCACTGCAAATTGATTTGTTCCTATTGGCTATAAAAATGATCTGATCTGATCCAGATTCAGCAATCTGATAGATATGGTCATTATCTATGATTCTGCGTTTTTAGTTTTCTCGAATGTGCAATATTGTGGATGCAACAGATTTTCGTCCTTTGTGTGGGCGGAAGGGGTGGGCGAAATTTTGAGATACACGTTTTATAGTAAGATCTAACAGGAGTGCGGATACCAAATTTGGTTACTCTAGCCTTAATAGTCTCTGAGATTTTTGAATATCCCAGATTTTCGTCCTTTGCGGGGCGGAAGGGGTGTGGCGAAATTTTGAAACAAACTCGTCTCGGTCCGATATATTAGGAGTGTGGATACCAAATTTGGTTGCTCTAGCTTTTGTAGTCTCTGAGATCTAGGCGCTAATGTTTTACTCTAAGCAAAGCCGCCTATGCTACGTGTGTGTTAGAGAGAGACAGGGCGAGAAAAAATGAAATTGTTTTCTTGATGCTGGCTATAATAATAATACGATCCAATTCAGATTCCGCAGTCTTAAAGATATGGTCATTCTCTACAATTCTACGTTTTTGGTTTTCTCATATCTTTAAAATTGTGGATGCCACAGATTTTCGTCCTTTGTGGGGCGGAAGTGGGCGGGGCGAAGTTTTGAAATATTTTTGTAGCAGTGACATATCACAGAAGTCTGGATCCAAAACATCGTTGCTCTAGCTCTTATAGTCTTTGAGCACTAGGCGCTGAAGGGGACGGACAGACGGACAGACGGACAGACGGACAGACAGACAGGGCTCAATCGACTCGGCTATTGATGCTGATCAAGAATATATATACTTTATGGGGTCGGAAACGATTCCTTCTGGACGTTACACACATCCACTTTTACCACAAATCTAATATACCCCAATACTCATTTTGAGTATCGGGTATAACGAGGGGAACGTTGTGAGTTGCTGCGGACACCGCAACTCTACAGTTATACCCGATACTAAGTCAGTATGGCTCTCCTCCGGCAGACGCCGCTAATATTAAACGACACGACAAAGAGTGCGTGCGAGAGAGACAGAAAATCAGTCTGAGCGTGACGTCGGGCGCTGCGTAGCCACTGCAAATTGATTTGTTCCTATTGGCTATAAAAATGATCTGATCTGATCCAGATTCAGCAATCTGATAGATATGGTCATTATCTATGATTCTGCGTTTTTAGTTTTCTCGAATGTGCAATATTGTGGATGCAACAGATTTTCGTCCTTTGTGTGGGCGGAAGGGGGTGGGCGAAATTTTGAGATACACGTTTTATAGTAAGATCTAACAGGAGTGCGGATACCAAATTTGGTTACTCTAGCCTTAATAGTCTCTGAGATTTTTGAATATCCCCAGATTTTCGTCCTTTGCGGGGCGGAAGGGGTGTGGCGAAATTTTGAAACAAACTCGTCTCGGTCCGATATATTAGGAGTGTGGATACCAAATTTGGTTGCTCTAGCTTTTGTAGTCTCTGAGATCTAGGCGCTAATGTTTTACTCTAAGCAAAGCCGCCTATGCTACGTGTGTGTTAGAGAGAGACAGGGCGAGAAAAAATGAAATTGTTTTCTTGATGCTGGCTATAATAATAATACGATCCAATTCAGATTCCGCAGTCTTAAAGATATGGTCATTCTCTACAATTCTACGTTTTTGGTTTTCTCATATCTTTAAAATTGTGGATGCCACAGATTTTCGTCCTTTGTGGGGCGGAAGTGGGCGGGGCGAAGTTTTGAAATATTTTTGTAGCAGTGACATATCACAGAAGTCTGGATCCAAAACATCGTTGCTCTAGCTCTTATAGTCTTTGAGCACTAGGCGCTGAAGGGACGGACAGACGGACGACGACGACGGACAGACGGACAGACAGACAGGGCTCAATCGACTCGGCTATTGATGCTGATCAAGAATATATATACTTTATGGGGTCGGAAACGATTCCTTCTGGACGTTACACACATCCACTTTTACCACAAATCTAATATACCCCAATACTCATTTTGAGTATCGGGTATAACGAGGGGGAACGTTGTGAGTTGCTGCGGACACCGCAACTCTACAGTTATACCCGATACTAAGTCAGTATGGCTCTCCTCCGGCAGACGCCGCTAATATTAAACGACACGACAAAGAGTGCGTGCGAGAGAGACAGAAAATCAGTCTGAGCGTGACGTCGGGCGCTGCGTAGCCACTGCAAATTGATTTGTTCCTATTGGCTATAAAAATGATCTGATCTGATCCAGATTCAGCAATCTGATAGATATGGTCATTATCTATGATTCTGCGTTTTTAGTTTTCTCGAATGTGCAATATTGTGGATGCAACAGATTTTCGTCCTTTGTGTGGCGGAAGGGGTGGGCGAAATTTTGAGATACACGTTTTATAGTAAGATCTAACAGGAGTGCGGATACCAAATTTGGTTACTCTAGCCTTAATAGTCTCTGAGATTTTTGAATATCCCCAGATTTTCGTCCTTTGCGGGGGCGGAAGGGGTGTGGCGAAATTTTGAAACAAACTCGTCTCGGTCCGATATATTAGGAGTGTGGATACCAAATTTGGTTGCTCTAGCTTTTGTAGTCTCTGAGATCTAGGCGCTAATGTTTTACTCTAAGCAAAGCCGCCTATGCTACGTGTGTGTTAGAGAGAGACAGGGCGAGAAAAAATGAAATTGTTTTCTTGATGCTGGCTATAATAATAATACGATCCAATTCAGATTCCGCAGTCTTAAAGATATGGTCATTCTCTACAATTCTACGTTTTTGGTTTTCTCATATCTTTAAAATTGTGGATGCCACAGATTTTCGTCCTTTGTGGGGGCGGAAGTGGGCGGGGCGAAGTTTTGAAATATTTTTGTAGCAGTGACATATCACAGAAGTCTGGATCCAAAACATCGTTGCTCTAGCTCTTATAGTCTTTGAGCACTAGGCGCTGAAGGGGACGGACAGACGGACGGACGGACGACGGACAGACGGACAGACAGACAGGGCTCAATCGACTCGGCTATTGATGCTGATCAAGAATATATATACTTTATGGGGTCGGAAACGATTCCTTCTGGACGTTACACACATCCACTTTTACCACAAATCTAATATACCCCAATACTCATTTTGAGTATCGGGTATAAAACGAGGGGAACGTTGTGAGTTGCTGCGGACACCGCAACTCTACAGTTATACCCGATACTAAGTCAGTATGGCTCTCCTCCGGCAGACGCCGCTAATATTAAACGACACGACAAAGAGTGCGTGCGAGAGAGACAGAAAATCAGTCTGAGCGTGACGTCGGGCGCTGCGTAGCCACTGCAAATTGATTTGTTCCTATTGGCTATAAAAATGATCTGATCTGATCCAGATTCAGCAATCTGATAGATATGGTCATTATCTATGATTCTGCGTTTTTAGTTTTCTCGAATGTGCAATATTGTGGATGCAACAGATTTTCGTCCTTTGTGTGGGCGGAAGGGGTGGGGCGAAATTTTGAGATACACGTTTTATAGTAAGATCTAACAGGAGTGCGGATACCAAATTTGGTTACTCTAGCCTTAATAGTCTCTGAGATTTTTGAATATCCCCAGATTTTCGTCCTTTGCGGGGGCGGAAGGGGGTGTGGCGAAATTTTGAAACAAACTCGTCTCGGTCCGATATATTAGGAGTGTGGATACCAAATTTGGTTGCTCTAGCTTTTGTAGTCTCTGAGATCTAGGCGCTAATGTTTTACTCTAAGCAAAGCCGCCTATGCTACGTGTGTGTTAGAGAGAGACAGGGCGAGAAAAAATGAAATTGTTTTCTTGATGCTGGCTATAATAATAATACGATCCAATTCAGATTCCGCAGTCTTAAAGATATGGTCATTCTCTACAATTCTACGTTTTTGGTTTTCTCATATCTTTAAAATTGTGGATGCCACAGATTTTCGTCTTTGTGGGGGCGGAAGTGGGCGGGGCGAAGTTTTGAAATATTTTTGTAGCAGTGACATATCACAGAAGTCTGGATCCAAAACATCGTTGCTCTAGCTCTTATAGTCTTTGAGCACTAGCGCTGAAAACGACGGACAAAGGACGGGATCAGGTTGTCTAGCTTAGACTGCTAGGGAGTCGAGACAAGACAGACAGGGCTCAATCGACTCGGCTATTGATGCTGATCACAGAATATATAATACTTTATGAGGATCGGAAAACGATTTCCTTCTGGACGTTACACACATCCACTTTTACCACAAATCTAATATACCCAATACTCATTTTGAGTATCGAGAAACGAAAAAATGAAGAAATACAAGAGAATATAAAAAAAACGAGGGGAACGTTGTGAGTTGCTGCGGACACCGCAACTCTACAGTTATACCCGATACTTAGTCAGTATGGCTCTCCTCCGGCAGACGCCGCTAATATTGAACGACACGACAAAGAGTGCGTGCGAGAGAGACAGAAAATCAGTCTGAGCGTGACGTCGGGCGCTGCGTAGCACTGCAAATTGATTTGTTCCTTTGGCTATAAAAATGATCTGATCTGATCCAGATTCAGCAATCTGATAGATATGGTCATTATCTATGATTCTGCGTTTTTAGTTTTCTCGAATGTGCAATATTGTGGATGCAACAGATTTTCGTCCTTTGTGTGGCGGAAGGGGTGGGGCGAAATTTTGAGATACACGTTTTATAGTAAGATCTAACAGGAGTGCGGATACCAAATTTGGTTACTCTAGCCTTAATAGTCTCTGAGATTTTTGAATATCCCCAGATTTTCGTCCTTTGCGGGGCGAAGGGGTGTGGCGAAATTTTGAAACAAACTCGTCTCGGTCCGATATATTAGGAGTGTGGATACCAAATTTGGTTGCTCTAGCTTTTGTAGTCTCTGAGATCTAGGCGCTAATGTTTTACTCTAAGCAAAGCCGCCTATGCTACGTGTGTGTTAGAGAGAGACAGGCGAGAAAAAATGAAATTGTTTTCTTGATGCTGGCTATAATAATAATACGATCCAATTCAGATTCCGCAGTCTTAAAGATATGGTCATTCTCTACAATTCTACGTTTTTGGTTTTCTCATATCTTTAAAATTGTGGATGCCACAGATTTTCGTCCTTTGTGGGGGCGGAAGTGGGCGGGGCGAAGTTTGAAATATTTTTGTAGCAGTGACATATCACAGAAGTCTGGATCCAAAAACATCGTTGCTCTAGCTCTTATAGTCTTTGAGCACTAGGCGCTGAAGGGGACGGACAGACGGACAGACGGACGCGGACAGACGGACAGACAGACAGGGCTCAATCGACTCGGCTATTGATGCTGATCAAGAATATATATACTATTGGAACATCTTCTGGACGTTAAAACATCGATCCAACGATATCCTCTCTGGTACTTGTCCGTATCCACAACCCACGATCTTACCACACAATACTTCTTAACAAATCTAATATGACGGACAAAACTCAGAGTATGAAGGTTATGAAAAACGAGGGGAACGTTGTGAGTTGCTGCGGACACCGCAACTCTACAGTTATACCCGATACTAAGTCAGTATGGCTCTCCTCCGGCAGACGCCGCTAATATTGAACGACACGACAAAGAGTGCGTGCGAGAGAGACAGAAAATCAGTCTGAGCGTGACGTCGGGCGCTGCGTAGCCACTGCAAATTGATTTGTTCTTTGGCTACAAAAATGATCCGATCTGATCCAGATTCAGCAATCTGATAGATATGGTCATTATCTATGATTCTGCGTTTTTAGTTTTCTCGAATGTGCAATATTGTGGATGCAACAGATTTTCGTCCTTTGTGTGGGCGGAAGGGGTGGGGCGAAATTTGAGATACACGTTTTATAGTAAGATCTAACAGGAGTGCGGATACCAAATTTGGTTACTCTAGCCTTAATAGTCTCTGAGATTTTTGAATATCCCCAGATTTTCGTCCTTTGCGGGGGCGGAAGGGGGTGTGGCGAAATTTTGAAACAAACTCGTCTCGGTCCGATATATTAGGAGTGTGGATACCAAATTTGGTTGCTCTAGCTTTTGTAGTCTCTGAGATCTAGGCGCTAATGTTTTACTCTAAGCAAAGCCGCCTATGCTACGTGTGTGTTAGAGAGAGACAGGGCGAGAAAAAATGAAATTGTTTTCTTGATGCTGGCTATAATAATAATACGATCCAATTCAGATTCCGCAGTCTTAAAGATATGGTCATTCTCTACAATTCTACGTTTTTGGTTTTCTCATATCTTTAAAATTGTGGATGCCACAGATTTTCGTCCTTTGTGGGGCGGAAGTGGGCGGGGCGAAGTTTTGAAATATTTTTGTAGCAGTGACATATCACAGAAGTCTGGATCCAAACATCGTTGCTCTAGCTCTTATAGTCTTTGAGCACTAGGCGCTGAAGGCGGACGGACAGACGGACAG
>NW_022881631.1:0-23115 GCF_003369915.1 Drosophila miranda | reverse complement strand
GATCATCTCGGATCAGATCTGGGGTATTCAAGGGCAACCGCGCTGGCCCAGTTCCTAAGAAACGAAAATCGCGTGAAAAGAAACAGTCCCCTACAAGAGCAGTACGACACCGTGATCCAGAATACCTAGAGCTTGGACACATGACAGAAGTTCTTCCGACTCATGGGTCCTCAACCTACTAACTGCGCACCACGCTGTCTTCAAGCCTGATAGCACACCACGAGTCCGCGTTGTATTTAACGCATCCAGCCAGTCCGACTTAACCCTTCAGATCCTGAAGTGGCGCTACTACCGGTACGTCTTCAATGCTGACATCACCAAAGATGTATCGGCAGATTTGGGTAGATCCGAAGCACACCCCCTTCCAGCGAATTTTGTTTCGCAACAAGGAGGGCGAGATACGCGACTATGAGTTGCAAACTGTCACCTTGGAGTCAATTGTGCTCCCTTTCTCGCCATCCGGGTGTTGCAGCAGCTTGCAGACGATGTCCAGTCCCGATTCCAAGAGCCAGTCACATCATTCGGTCCTGTATGTATGTCGACGACGTCCTAGCGGGAGCAGACTCTCCCACTGAGGCTCAACTAGCTATCCGCGAGTTACAGGCCGCCCTGAGTTCTGCCGGGTTTCCACTGAGAAAATGGACGTCCAACCAAGGATATCCTGACTACCATTCCGAAATGACCATCTCCTTCACCGACTTCCTTGAACTCGAGGCAGAACGCACAGCCAAGACTCTCGGAATTCGCTGGAAGGCGACAACAGACGATTTCTTCTTCGTTCCGCCAGAACTGGCATCTACGGCATCCAATACCAAGCGAGCGGTGCTTTCCCAGATAGCAAGGTTGTTCGACCCTGCAGGCTGGTTGGCGCCTTTCATTGTCCGGTCAAAGATCTTCATGCAAGAGATCTGGTTGCAAGAAGTGGGATGGGACGAAGATCTTCCGACCGAGATGCGTCAGCGCTGGCAGAGTTTTCTGCGGAGCTACTCCGCTCTCGACCAGATCCGCATTCCAAGGTGGATTGGCTCCGAACCAGCTGTAAGGGTCGAGCATCACGGATTTTGCGATGCGTCCGAAAAGGCGTACGGTGCGGCGATCTACTTACGCATCGAGACTGACCACCTGGTCAAGGTACAGTTGCTTACCGCGAAAACACGAGTCGCACCCGTTAAGACTGTATCGCTCCCCCGGTTAGAGCTGTGCGGCGCCGTGCTGCTGTCCGAAATGGTGACGGCTATCCTGCCAAATATGCCAAGCGCACCTACAACCTGTTACTTCTGGACAGATTCCGCTATAGTCCTGTCCTGGCTGAAAAAGCTTGCTTGCACTGGACCTTCGTGGCCAACCGAGTGACCAGAATTTCGCAAGCCACCGGGGTCGAGAATTGGGGTCACGTTCCGTCCGCACAAAATCCCGTCGACCTTGCCAGCAGGGGCGTATCCTTACAGGAGCTCGTCGAGAACCAACTCTGGTGGCACGGACCAGCGTGGTTGGAAGGGCCCGGCATCAATGGCCAGCCCAATGCGGGGACGATCCCGTGATAACCCTCGAGCAACGTGCTCTGAAGGTTCATTTTGCACCGAGCCCATCCGAAGACTTCCTCGATCGGTTTCCAATCTGGAGAGAGCCCTGCGAGTCCGTGCTTATGTCCTTCGCTTCACAAAACGCTGCCGGAAGCTGGTCACCGGACAAGAGGACCACCTTGCAAGCGAAGACATTACCGAAGCTGAGCGCACTCTTATCCTAGAGACTCAGCGCAGGGAATACTCCCAAGAGCATCACTGCCTAAGCGAGAAGCGGCCAGTGCCAAGGTCAAGTTCTATCCTGAATTTAAACCCGTTCCTAGACCAACATGGGCTCATAAGAGCATATGGCCGTATCGCAACTTCTACCTTTCTGAAGTACGACGAACGGCATCCATTATTCTGCCGTACCGCTGCCGGCTATCCCGCCTTCTCGCGCAATTCACCCACCGGATAACTCTTCATGGCGGGAACCAACTAATGGTGCGACTTATCCGATCCAAGTTCTGGATTCCCAAGGTTCAGAAACTCATGAGTCTTTCATCATTGCATGCGATGAGTACACAGGGGTTACGATGTAAAGGTCTTGAGCTTAAAGAAACATTGCTCGGGGCATAATCCTTTAGAATATACGTACTCATACTGTTTTTGTATAATAAAATCTACTGCCTTCTGCGTATCACAATTTGCATCAACTACAAATTTACAAAATATTCACTTATTTAGTCTGAGGATTGACGGCGAGGCCTCTGGCCCACTGCCGTAAGTGTCTTTTCTTTTCGTTTTCGTTAAGTTTTCAGAGAAGGATCGCCGAGATGGTTTATTGCTTCGTGGGATCCTCGCGCGATTGATACTGCTAAACGATGTCGCCGGCGGCACCGTAGTGGATGCCGTTATTGCGATTATGGTTGTTATGGTGCTCGAGGTGATCCTGTTCCATCTGCTCCTTGAGGATCTCCAGCTCCCGTATGCCGGAGACCGTCACCTCGTACTTGTGCGTCACCAGAGACCGATAGAAGTGTATGGCGAAAGCCAGGAAGATAATCATCACGGGTATCAGCACCACGCAGGCCGACCAGGCCGCCGGCGGGCTCAGATCATAGAACTTTACCCAGCACAGTATGGCTATCTCCAGCAGGAATAGGATCAACCCCAGCAGCGTCGAAAATGCCCACGTCGTCTCAATGTACCAGTGCAGGCGCTCGTGCGGCGACTCGTGCACCAGGGAGATGCTGTGCAGGTTGCACACTACCTCGATGTTCGGCAGGATGCAGGTGCTAATCATAAAGCCAGCATATGCACGGCCACCAGCATAGTGGTGCAGATCGCAAACGCCACTAGCATTCCGGGCGGAACCTTTGTGTCGGGGTCCAGCTGCACCTCCACCATCGCCACCTGTGGGGGGACGCAAAAGAGCAGAGGTCGGGAGATTAGTGAGAGTCGTGGATGGGCTACGGGTTACTCTGCCAAGATCGCCGCTCTCAGGAGGCAATGCTCCTCCTATTATTAATCCAGCATTCCACACAACGGGCGTTGATTTTTGCGGACCCTTTTATCACAAGTCGGAAGTCAGAAGCAGGCCTCCTATCAAATGTTACATCGCTGTCTTCGTATGCTTTAGCACCAAAGCAACTCATTTGGAAGTCGTTCGGGATCTATCTACAGAATCCTTTCTGGCAGCATTAAGGCGTTTTATAAGTCTACGTCCCAAACCTCGAATCATCTGGTCAGACAACGCTACAAATTTTGTAGGAGCAAAAAATGAGCTTTTGGAGCTTCGGCAAATGTTCCTCAGCGATCCTCATACGTCGACTGTGTCACATCTCTGCGTTTCTAGTGGAATCGACTGGAATTTCATCCCCCTCGCTCACCTCATTTTGGGGGTTTGTGGGAGGCGGCTGTAAAAGCAGCTAAATATCATTTTCATCGCATCGTCGGGACCTACATTTTTACCTTGATGAAATTCAGACCTTGGCTTGTGAAATCTCTGCTTTGTTAAATTCCCGTCCGCTTTATGCAATTACAGAAAGTTCCGATGATCTAGATGTGCTCACGCCAAACCACTTTCTCAATGGAGCCCCGAAAGCTGCATTCGACGAGCCAGATGTGGCGCATCTCCGGGTCAACCTACTTAGTCGATGGCAGCGGCTGTGTCAAATGAAGCAGGCGTTTTGGAGAAAATGGAGCACGGCGTATCTTTCGATTCTTCAGGAGCGGAGCAAGTGGCGGTCATCGTCTCCAAACATCAAGCTAGGAGCGCTCGTCATGATCAAGGAGGAAACGCTGCCACCATTAAGGTGGCCGCTTGGCCGCATTGAGAGCGTCATCCCAGGAAAAGATGGAACCATCAGAGTAGCCGTCATCCGCACTCAAAAGGGCCTTTTCAAGAGGGCCGTTGGAAAAATAGCGGTTCTGCCCTTCAGGATGGATCTGTTGAAAGCCTTTGCCTTCCAACGGGGGGTGAATGTTCGGAGCAGAACCCAGCCGATTAGCTGCTTGCCAAATAGCACCTAATTCTTGGCCCTCAGCCGCTTATTTTGTTTGTTACTTATGTCTATGTCACTCATTTGTTTGTTAAAGCTCTGCGCTTGCTTGCCCTGCTAAACGCTCTCTGCCAGCTCGCTCTTCGCTATCTCCGCTTTGCGTTTGCCTACCGACGTCGGCCGAGCGAAGCTGCGCCTTGCGATCGGAGCCGCAATGTAAAGGGCAGGCAAGCCACACATGCAATTTGGATGTCACGCATTAAAGAACATATCGTAATTTTATTTCTGCGCCGAGTTTTATTTAATTCGAAATAATTAGTCGGCCGATTGGGGATAAAAAACATTATCTCCACAGCTTCTATGGGGCTTATATGAAAACAGGGCGAACATTTGGTAGAGAAGTAGTGGAAATTGTTTAAACTTATTTTACAATCAATTCCAATAAAAGGAATATTTAAAATTGTGTGGTGTTGTAGAAAATTGATTTATCAATCGGATAAAATTACGTTTTCAGAGCTGAGGGCCGTAGCTAGTAATATTAAAAAAAATATTAAAATACGAGGAAATGTACAATAGAATCGTCAGTAGACTTACGGTATTTTTTGGTATATTTCTGAGGGCTGCCATAGATTTTATCCATAAGACCGCGATAGATCAGGTCACACTGAAACACACTCAAACGAAGCGAAGCGCTGGTAAAAAAGTGACAATAATGTCTGCCGATAACACTTCCTTTTCATCAGCGAGCGAGACCGGTCGTGTTTTTTCTTAACAGTCTGAAAGGTGACTTTTTCCAAGCAACAAAGGCTTAATTAAAAGTGATTGTAAAAATTGGATCATTGTTTATTTCATACAAATCTTCATCAATATATAAATTATTCCTCTTTTCATTTCCCAAAGGAGAGGTAAGTCTTTGGCAATCTGGTTAAACCAGCAAGTATGGCGGACGCCGGTCACTCGGTGTCTGCCAAATTGAAACCCCCTGATCAGGTGGCAAAAAGCGGCAAAATTCAAACCCAAAAAACAATAGCAAAAAACTTCAGTGCTTTGTGTTCAGGTGTGAAAGAGGACATATTCGACAGCTTGACTAACGAAAAGTACCCAGCAAAAAAGATGCGCAAGGAACAAAAAAGCGACAACACCAATACAGACATAAATAACAAAATGCTGATAGACGATGACAGTAACAAAATGGTGGAGGCTTCTGACGGTGTGACCGTTCACAATTCTCACACAAATGCCATAAATGGTTTTACTGGAAATACTGAAATGACTAAAACACTGAATAAAAATACTAATCCGATTATAAACCCATCAAATGTAGGTATCGAAAGAGAAACAGTGTTGTATAGTGAGTGCCACATCGGTGATGCGGCTGTACTAGTATCGACTAAGAACAGTACCATCTTCGAAAACAAAAACACCAAAAATGGCTTATTCTTTTTTGAAAAAATAAGACACCTTAAAATCAAAGGAATTAAAGAAATCGTAGCTCTTGCGCCTACACTATACAAGATTTATTTTAAGGTTTTCAGCGAAGCAAATGATTTAGTTTTAAATGAGGAGTTAAAAAAAATGAATTTAGTGGTATTTATACCAAAAGACTATGTGGAATCCTATGGAGTAATTAAAGGGGTGCCCCTCGGTTTTTCTGAGAATGAAATTATGGATAATATTACTTCTAACATAAAATTAGGTCAATTGAAAGATTAGCAAGAAGGCAGAAAATTACAACCGATGACAACAACGAAACATTCAAGCTCATACCATTAGAAACAGTCAAAATTGGTTTTGAGGAGACCAGAAAAGGTATCTCTTTTTGGGATATGTGGGATGAAAGTAAGCATATATGTTCCCAGAGTAAGGCAATGTTATAATTGTGGCAGACTTGGTCACACTTCGACCAGATGCAAATCAGCTAGGAGGTGCTATAAATGCGGAGTCGAGGAGTGCAATGGTCTCAAATGTATCCTTTGCAATGGGAAAAATCACTCAGCTAGGGACAGACTGATGTGCCCAGTATGGGAAAAGGAGATGGACATTAACAAAATAATGACAATCAAAAAAATCGCGCGTAAGGAAGTGCTTAGCACTTACTCAATCCATCAAAATTTTTCGCTGTTAGATAATTATGAAAAAACTATCCAAAACTAGATATAAATGAGGAAAATGTTCAAAACAAAAACGTTAAAGCAAATGAAGTTTTAAAAAAACACAGTTATGCGAGCAGGTTAGTGCAGAGACCTTTGGTTCCTGCACAAAAACCCCACTATCACTTAGAATCATATACCAGCGATTCTAGTAATCACGTACCATTTTTTGAAAACAAAGAACTAAAAAAAACAAATTTACCATTCAACAGATGGTTGACATGTTGTCTCTGTTTAGTCGACTCAAATGATGTGCACATCCATCTAAATAAATATGAAATTTTTACAACATAACATTCAATCTATTAAAGCCAATAAAAACGACCTAGTATTCTACTTAAACAATGAAAACTTCGACTTTGCCATTCTGGCTGAAGTTTTCTCTCACGATCTCCGTTTTAGGAAACTAGCCAACTTCAATATGTTAGAAAAACATAGAGAGGACGGTTATGGAGGAGTGGCGATTGCCTACAAAAAAGAATTAAGAGTTAAAAGACTGATATATGAGACAGAGCAAGATATAATTATAGCAAGAACCATCAACAACAAAGATAAATTTCTTATCACCTCAGTATATTTTGAACCTTTGTTGTCTCTTGCATCCTTCAAGCAAGCGATTAACAATTTCCTTGAATATTTAGATGCATTCGGAAAAGTCATAATTGCAGGAGATTTTAACGCAAGACATACCTTTTCTGGAGACAGAACCAACAGTGAAAAGGGAACTTTTCTCATGCAAGCTATGTCAAATGCTGGCTACAGTCTAGCAAATGACCACAGTCTCACATTCAGAAGACACATCGACTCAACATCAGGGTCTGTACTCGATTTAACTTTTACAAAGGGTATTCATATAGAGAATTGGAAATGCGAAAAGTTTTACCTAGGAGGCAGCCACCATCACCCAATAACCTTTGAAACAGCAGGATATCAACACAAACTCAAAACTTTCCTTGCCAAAAACAGGCTACTGAAAAAGCTAAGCCAGTTTGAGGCCGACAAAGATATGGATAATTTAGCGAAGAACATCCAACAGGAAATAAAAGCAGCTACTTATGAAATCAAAAACAAATGTCCAAAATTATGGTGGGACGAGAATTTAGCCAAACTATTCAGGGAGTTTGCAGAGTCGCAGAAGAAGGCAGCTTCAGAACCCTCCTTTCAAAATTATTGTTCTGCTGTTAACCTCAAGGTTAAATGGAAAAAATCTGTTAAAATTGCCAAAAGAACTAGCTATGCCAGGAAGTTAACAGAGTTAAATGTAAAATCGAACTCAAGAGAAGCCTGGAGATTCCTCAGAAATCTAAAAAACTGTCAAGAGAACACCCCAGAAATTTTCGACCCTGACAAAGCTGGGCCATACCTGGAATTCCTTAACGAACAAATAACCTCAGAAGCAAAGGATGTAGACGAAGAAATGTACTCAACCAAGAACAATGAAAATCCTTTCTTTTCCTTGGAAGAGTTAGAGGCTGTGTTAGTCAGAAACAGAAAAACGGCAGGAGGAATAGATCACATCACATACGAGATGCTGAGTGCTCTCAACACTAGTATAAAGACAGAACTTGTACATTTTTACAACCGTCGAGTGGCTATGTGCGATTTCCCAGTCGAATGGAGATCTATCAGAATTGTACCAATACCGAAAAAAACATGGATCTGACTGACTTAAAACATTTTCGACCCATATCCCTCATTTCGGTTCTAGCCAAGACAGTAAATGGCATGGTGAAAGCCAGGCTGGAAAAGCATATACAAGAAAACAAGATTATACCCTACAGATCTTATGCATACCAAAAAAAACAAGTCTGCAGCGATGTGCATAAATGATGTCATCAATGTGGTAGCGGCAAAGAAAAAGAACAAGGAACACGTTACTCTTGTGGTTGTTGACCTCAACAATGCCTACAATTGTGTCAACCTGAAATTCTTAAAAAGACTAATGGAAAATGAGTGTTTTCCTAAAACATACATTGACTGGATCATCAGTTTTATGCATAGCTCGCAAACGACGGTCAACACTTTTTCCCTTTGCGGTCTCGTCACTGACAAAACCGAAAAAGACCACGCAGAAGCGTCTCTCACTGAGCAGAACACTTTTTGTCTCTTCGCTTGTGTTATGTGTTTCGGGTTTTCGGTTGAGCCCGACACACGATCGGGTCTCACAATAACAGCTTAGAGAGACACTTTGGTCAAGCGCTCGCAGCAAAAGTGTCTTTAGATGAGCAGAACCCAAAAAGTGTCTGAGTAAAGTGTTTTTAGTTTTTTATTCGTGTTTATGTTTATTTATTCATGTTTTTCGCATCTTATGGTTATGTTATTGTAATATTTATACTTATATGCGAATTTTCTGCAAACTGAAGAGACATGGATATGGATGTATGTATATATGTATGTATGTATATATTTTGTATTAATACGAATTTAGCTTAACCACTAACAATGAGTTAATATTTTCCGCACTTAAAGAGCAACGTTTTTCATTCAAAATATAATGAAGTGCTGAAAAGGCTCTTTCGACCGATACCTGAGTGGCCGGTGTAGCCAGCACCACCTGTGCGAGCGAATTCAAGTGTGGTGATCTTAGCTTCATGTCGTTAAAAAGCTGCAATATATCGGCATTTAATGGTAAACGGCCATTGTTCAAGCAAAGTTCTTCACATCAGTAAAAATTTCGGAAAGTTGTTCAGGAACAGGCTCATTTTGGGTTTGGGACAGTGTCTGACACAATTCACGAAGGCAAGTGATCGTTGCCACAGCCACCACACGTACAAGCACGCATACATACGCAAAAGACACTTTTTTCGTTCGCTCGCGACAAGATGCTCAGTGAAAAAAGGAACAAAAGAGAAGTGAAAAAGTCGGTCTTTGCTTGAGCGAAGAGCGAGTTGAGCAAAAGATTTGATCGGGTCTTTTCAGTCCCTTTTCTCAATGTGTTCGTCAATGAGAGGTTTTATCAGACACGCCGAAAGTGTCAACAGTTATTTGCGAGCTATGGTTTTATGTCTATGAGCCTACTGAAAATAGGGGAAGCTGTTCAGGTAGTTCAGGGAGGAATCCCACAGGGCTCTTGTCTGTCGCCCCTCCTTTTTAATGTATACACAAAAAGACTACATCAGATCTGTGATAGAAATACTCATATGATGCAATTTGCAGATGACTTCGTTATAATCTCTCCCAACAGAGAGTTTACTGTAGCGGTTGAAAACCTTAATAAAAAACTAAATGACTTTAACCTTCTATGTGGTGATCTCGGTTTTAGCTTCAATCCAAGCAAATCTGCAGCAATGAATGTAGGAAAAAGACAGGTCAGAGCGGTAAATATTTCTGTTAGAAATGTGCCTATACCAAATCGAAAAGATATCCGTTTCTTAGGCAGACTGATTAGCGCAAACATGTCAAATGTCAGTCATGTAAAAATGGTTAAAGAACAAACAAAAAAATGCAACAGACTCCTCCAGCTTGCGACTACTATCAAATCAGGTCTAAAACCTAAAACAAGTACCAACATCTTCAAAGCTTTTATTAGAACAAAACAAGAATATGCTATCACAAGTTTTTCAGACATGGGATCTGGAGCAAGTAAAGATATAGAAATAGCGCAAGCTAAATCACTCAGAAGGTGTGTTGGGGTGCCACCTGACACAAGCAAACACGAAATTTTGTCCTCGCTGGTGTAATGCACCTGTTTTCAGGAAGAAATGAATGAAGAATGAAGTGAAGATAAAAAAACTATATTTTATGAGATTCTGAACAAGTACAGAAAGGACGACTGGAAACATTCTATCAACAGATGCCTCAGTTACAGAAAGTACATGTGGCATAGGAATAGTAGAATGGCCTAGTGGAAATATCCACAAGTAAAAATAGAAAACAGATTATCCTCAGTAGGTGCCGAACTCGTAGGCCTTAAAAAGGCCTGCGAACTATGTCTTAAATATAATTACAAAAAGGCTTTGATTTTAAGTGATGGATTAGGAGCTATTAATTTAATTAAAAATAAGAATACAGACTCGTACCTAGTGAATGATATTCACAACATAATTAACCAATCAGACATTCAGAAACTTGACATTCTATGGGTCCCTGGTCACAAGGGTGTGGCCATCAACGAAAAGACTGACATAGCAGCAAAGGCTGCTACAAGTGAGGGGTTTACAATAAATATAAAATACAGCTACAAGGAGGCTCAAAGAGAAATTAGGAACTTTTTAGTATACAAATGGAATGAGGACTACAGGACGAAGTGTAGGACGAAGGGATCCAGCCTCATAGACATATTTCCAGACATACCCAGTAAACCCTGGCATTTTTCTCTTAAATGGAATGCTAAAAGCATCAAGACCATTAACAGACTTATGACGGAACACACATACGACAAAGTCTTCCTACACAGAATCAAAGCAATTGACTCAAATATCTGCGAAACGTGCAATGTAACTGAATATGCCGAACACCTGATCTTCGATTGCCAAAGATTTGCCGGGCTCAGAATATTAATAAAAAAAGAGCCGCTACATCTCAGAGAGCTGGCAATCTTCATCAAAACTGCTGACTTAAACTTTTGACCCCTTTTTTCTTCATCATGTTATAAAGTAATTTCAGTTTATTTTCTAAAACAGTTAAGTAATTTTCCTCTTTTTTTTATATACCGACCTGTCAAACTCGCCAAACTACATCACCAGTATCTGATCAATGTGGCTACAGTGCTACGATCAAAATTCCGATCATCCTTGAGATGATTTAAAAAAAAAAAAAAAATAATAATAATGTCTGCCGATATAGTGAAACAGTTGAAAGGCACTCGATCCGATGTTGAGGCTGCGGCCACGACAATTAAGCTGAAATTCAAGGAATTCAGCAAGGGCATCGGGATAAACGACGCCTCCTTTCCGCTAAGATATGAGTTGAGCGTGTTGCGCCAGCTGTGTGTCGCCTTGAAGGACAATCTGCACCAGCATGACGATCTCTACTGCGACATTGCGGCCACCGTGGTACCACACGTGGAGCCCTACGAGGAGAAGCCGAGCCTGTGGGAAGCTCATCTAACGAGCCTGCGGTACATACATCGTGAGCTTTGTCAGGAGGTAAGTTGAAGAACCAAATGCTTGCTGGCTGGTATCCTAATTGTACGGGTGCTTCGCAGAAATCCCTGACGGAATGCCAGAAAATGTACGGCCTAGTCCGATCGCAGCCTGCCGCCTGCAAGGGGAGGCTGACTACAAGTTTTATTTGGACATCCATCTGACGCACTTCAATGGCATTCACTTGCAAATGCAGAAGGAGACGTTGCCCATCGCCGCCACAGATCAACTATATTACGCCTTGGAGGCAATGGGTGTCCTCTTTGACACCATGCGCCAGCGTAAAGTGGCAAAGAATGCGGCTCTCCTGGTCCAGCTGAATGATGCCCTGTTCAGCAAGCGAGGCAAAGCCTTTCTGATGTACCTGAGCGCCCTTCCGCCCGAGAGCACGACGAAAATGTACGACCCGCTTCTCAAGCTCCTGAGCTGCAGCTGGGCCACACCCAGCTCTGAGCTGACTACTCAATTCACGGAGTATCTGGGCCTGGTTCTGGCACTGATGCAGATCGACATGTTTTCCATAGAAGCGCCGCTCGAACAACAACTGGCACTGAAGTTGCTGCGCACAAGGACGTCTCTCCGCAGAACTACTCCATCCAGCTCCTCTACTACTATGTCAAGCTGTTGTACGTGCGCGAGGCTACGGCGGACTTACATCGATCTGTGCAAGAAGTTCGTCTACTTCTTCGAGCACAAGGGCGCGACGCACGCCAAAGAGCAGTGGTTCATGGACCTGCTGGTGTTCTTCCAGCGCCTGCAGATGCTGCTTCATCAGAGCAGCAACAAGCCTCCCTTAGACATTTTTTGGCAGCAGCTCGAGGCGACGACAGTCCCGAGGTATACACCGCCCACTTTCAACTGCTGCATGGCTGCCTTGGGCTGACGGTGAACGTAGTGAGGAGTCCGCTGGGGACCAGCTGCTCCAACGAGGTCTGTAAAAGCATTCGCAAGCATTGCCTTCTCTCCTTCGGGATGTGCGCCCTGGGAAGCTTACGTTAACTGGCAGCCGACGACCCGAACAGAAGTCGGACAAGGTACGTCTGCCACAGCTGGAAAACCTTTTACTAATGAGCTTTCTCTTCAGGCACCCTATAAGCCGCTCTTGGGCATTCTTGGCTACACCTTGGACGTGGCCAAGAGCATGAAGTGCCTGGGCCCTCCGCCATGGAGCTAGACAAGCTGGTGCGTCTACTGGCACTCGTGGCCGAAAAGGTAGCGTGTCCCGAACAAATGTCCCTTGTGCTGGCCTTCTTGGAGCCCTTGCAACATCTACGACCGCTCATCACCAGCCAAAGCCAGTGTCCACTGCAAGAGCTCCGACATGGCCAACCGTCTGCAGTCCACGAGTCTACGAGTGGCACGAGTCCAGTCCTATGCCAACCCCCTAAACCCCCGCCAAAAGAAACAGCTATACGATGTGGATCTGTTGGCCGTGCTGCACTTCCAGAGTGCGCGGCCCGTACCCCTGCTGCAGTCGCTACTACGCTGCCGTCACAATGACTACCACCTGGTTCTCCTGGCACGCAAGATGCGCACCGACAGCGAGGTGGTGCGTCAGTGCGAGGAACTGCGCTCCCAGCTGCAAAGCATGGCCCTCAAGCAACGCTCAGCCGCATGCAACAGCTGGCCATTGGCCATACCAGTATCAGTGTGCTGCTGGAGGCTTTGGAGGCACAGAAGACCAAGTTCTCGATCAAGGAGACGGCCGAGAACAGCCTGGAGGAGTTAATCGTCAAGAACAACTTGCTGGAGCTCAACATTAAGCGGAGCATCGCCTGGTGGAGTTGGCTACATCGGCCATCGCTAACTTCGCGGCCTTCTTCGAACGTGCAGACACAAGAGCCGCTCGGCTGCGACGATACACAATCGACTGGGAAGCCCTGATCGACGATGCAGTTGCTGCAGCCATGGCTCTGTCCACCATGGGCTACATGGCGCAGGCCGATGAAGCCTGGCTGCTGATACTCAGGATTGGGCAAATGCTGGACGAGAGATTCACCTACCTGCGAGCCCTGACCCACTTCCTGGGACAAGACACCTGAATTCTAACCAGCAGCTCCAACTCTCCGAGGAGGTGGATCGAGCGCAGGAGCTGCTCGACGATCTGTGGCCTCAGCTCCAAAACGGATGTTCTATAAGCGCCAACATACTATAGTGATGCTCTGCCTCTGCCACATGGCCAGCTACTATGCGCGGCAGGACTGTCTGTGCCACGCCCAGCTGCTGTTGCTGCAGGCCGAGGAGCTGCGCGCCCAGTTCGATGAGCGAGTTGGCAAGAGCGACATTGTGCAGATCACAATCCAGACAGTTCGTTTTCGATTGGACTACAGGCGGAAGACGCGGTGCAGCAGCCTGCCTAGGAGGCCGTCGCCCTGCGACAGCTAGACACGCTGGTCGACAGCGTGCGCAACTACTGCACAGTGTCCAGCGTGGACCTGGGAGCCCTGCAGCTGCTGCTGGCTGACCTCTTGAGGGAGAGCACCGAGTATGCGGCCAATCGGCTGACCGCGCCGTTCGCCTTTTACGGCACCACGCTTAACCTGGTGCTGCAGTCGGGTATGGCCCTGCGGACCATTGAGGTGCTCATCTCGTGGCTCTGGATGAACCTGCAGAATGAGTACCTGGACCAGGCGCAGTCCAAGCTGCGCCTCCTGGACCATTTGCTCGCATCAAGCCGCTTAGTCGAACGCTGGTGGAGCAGACATCGGCCAAATACATCCCCGCAATAGCCGCCAAGGAAGATCACAAGGCGAATGCCATGAGCGAGCTGACCAGCAACATGCTGCTCATGCAGCTCGTGGAGCCGATAAAGAAGCAGAACCAGCTGGACGTGGCCACACTCAAGTCTCTGCCCATGCACGAGCCAATTCCCACCAGCCATCAGCTGCAGCGCTATGTGAGCAAGCAAGGGATGCCGCCCCATCTACGGGACAGCATGCAGCTGCAATGTTTCTACTTTATCGTGGGATGTCTCCATGCCCGCTTAAACTTCTTGAAAAGGGAGACCGATCAGCTGGACGACTTCTACGTAGGGGCAGGCAATTGGCTGCAGGAGGATCCCGTACGCACCGCCACACTGGGCTCCATGCTCATCGTGCACGAACTCTACCACATCAACTATCTTCGCTTCAGAAAGAAGAACAAGGAGGCTCTCAGCTATGCGGAGGCAGCTCTCAAATCAGTGCCAACTATAGCTTCAACCTCATGGTCCAGATAAAGACGGCCCGGTTGGAGCTGCATCTCGTTGGCAAAGCGAGGGCGAAGACCATTAGGCGAGCCCTCGCTTTTAACACTTCGCCAGAGGATAAACGCAGGAAAGGTGTTGTTGAGGGGACTACCAAGGCAAAATCATCTGCCAGAAAGACGCCCAGGTTCAAGATATACACGGAGCTGGAATTGCGACCACCCATCGGCTGCAGCAACAGCAGCAGCAGTAGCAGCAAGAGCGGCAATGAGAACACGCCACCATCGGATCATGTGGATCTGAATGCCTGCCAGACGATCGAGATAAGCGATGACGATGCTGCTTCGGTTTCAGCTTCGACTCCGGCTCCCTCTCAACTGAAACGATCCCAATCTGTGCCAGCCAAGGCCACAAAGACACGCTCCGCTAGAATTGGTAGCCAACTAAAAGTACCAGAGATCATCGAATTGGACGATACCATGGAAGAGACGCCTTCCACCTCATCGGCAGCCTCAGTGAAGCGGTATCCGACTAGTGATGCAAGGAGCACTCGTGCCCGCAACAGGCAACTCGAGGAAACGCCAGCGACCACGCGGGGACGACCACGTCGGAAGGTACCGGAGCCTGCACCCCAGCAGGAGACAGTCAGCCTTAGGCGGCGGCAAAGGAACTGATCAGAACTGACACTTGCATAGGCTTATAATAGTTTATAGTTAATATTTGTTTGTAGCTTGTCCTTATTCCATTTGATTGTGTATTTATAAACGTTATGGCAAGGAGATCGACCTTCCAGAGAATGTCTAAAATGTTCTTATTGCTTGAGCACGCGTATCAGCGAACTCTTGCAGATGTCCTGGACCCACCGACCAAACTGAATCCGATTCTGTCCGTGGTCGAAGAAGCCAGCGCCCGACTTGCAGCCCTCCTGGAACTCTCCCACATAGCGCTTTCCGTTTGCTGAACACAGACGAAACATATGGATCGACGAGGATTCTACTGAACTTTCATTTTGTTAGAGGACTCACCCGAGAAGAGGACGCCCCGTCCGTGCATGGCATCCTGGAGCCATTCCCCCACATAGACGCGTCTGTCCGCATACCAATGTATGCCGCGTCCTTGCCGCTTGTTCATCTGCCACTGACCAAAGTAGACGGATCCATCGTCGTAGTACTGTTTTCCCTCCCCGCTGCGCTTGTCATGGCGCCAATGACCCACATAGAGGCGATGCACCTGGCCATCAGGGGACTCCCGCCGCATGGATCCGTAGCCATGACGTTGGCCCCGCTGCCACTGGCCCTCGTACACCAATCCACGACGGCTCGATTTCACTCCATAGCCGTGGTGTTGGTTCCTCAGCCACTTGCCCTGATAGCGGCCATGTCCTCCGGCAGGATAGCGCAGGCTTCGAACACCATTGCCGCCACCAGCATGGCACGACATGTTGCAGACAACTGAGCCCCAGCCCCGCTTTGGGTTTGTCATCTGTGCTCTTCTTTCGTGTCCTGGGGTGCGTGCGGTGTCCCTTTTCTAATCAACCCCAACCATGTGTCCTGGCTCCGTTTGCCCCCATCCAAAAACTTTCGTTAGCTAGTCGCTCTTCCAGTCGCTCCTGGCACGCAAGCCTAACGACCTGATGGAGGTCAGGCGGGGGGAACGGCAATAGAAAATCGCTTGCTTCGGTTAAATATAGGTAGAAAAAATCGTTTAATCGTACGTGTATAAATTACAGCGCAATTTCGCTTACATATTCGCCTATCAATATCAAAATTTGGGCTAACACGATCTGGTTCGGTTCGAATTATTGGGTTCTTACACACTACGAGGGAAGACTGCGCTATGGATGAGGTCTGGGTCTGACATCGCGAGCGATGGCATACCACTAAAATACAATACAGATATTAGCGGACGCGCCAACTAGTTACAACAAATATACAAGCTAATATTGAGGAATATTTAGTCAACACAGTGGTTTAAACTTGAAAGTAGTATTCCTTTAGTTTGGGTCTTTCATCATTGCATGCGATGAGTACACAGGGGTTACGATGTGTAAAGGTCTTGAGCTTAAAGAAACATTGCTCGGGCACAATCCTTTAGAATATACGTACTCATACTGTTTTTGTATAATAAAAATCTACTGCCTTCTGCGTATCACAATTTGCATCAACTACAAATTTACAAAATATTCACTTATTTAGTCTGAGGATTGACGGCGAGGCCTCTGGCCCACTGCCGTAAGTGTCTTTTCTTTTCGTTTTCGTTAAGTTTTCAGAGAAGGATCGCCGAGATGGTTTATTGCTTCGTGGGATCCTCGCGCGATTGATACTGCTAAACGATGTCGCCGGCGGCACCGTAGTGGATGCCGTTATTGCGATTATGGTTGTTATGGTG
The DNA here is from genome assembly GCF_003369915.1 of Drosophila miranda. NCBI lineage: Eukaryota > Metazoa > Arthropoda > Insecta > Diptera > Drosophilidae > Drosophila > Drosophila miranda. The sequence continues at coordinate 6,303 of NW_022881631.1, read as the reverse complement.
CTCGAGGTGATCCTGTTCCATCTGCTCCTTGAGGATCTCCAGCTCCCGTATGCCGGAGACCGTCACCTCGTACTTGTGCGTCACCAGAGACCGATAGAAGTGTATGGCGAAAGCCAGGAAGATAATCATCACGGGTATCAGCACCACGCAGGCCGACCAGGCCGCCGGCGGGCTCAGATCATAGAACTTTACCCAGCACAGTATGGCTATCTCCAGCAGGAATAGGATCAACCCCAGCAGCGTCGAAAATGCCCACGCCGTCTCAATGTACCAGTGCAGGCGCTCGTGCGGCGACTCGTGCACCAGGGAGATGCTGTGCAGGTTGCACACTACCTCGATGTTCGGCAGGATGCAGGTGCTAATCATCAAAGCCAGCATATGCACGGCCACCAGCATAGTGGTGCAGATCGCAAACGCCACTAGCATTCCGGGCGGAACCTTTGTGTCGGGGTCCAGCTGCACCTCCACCATCGCCACCTGTGGGGGGCAAAAGAGCAGAGGTCGGGAGATTAGTGAGAGTCGTGGATGGGCTACGGGTTACTCTGCCAAGATCGCCGCTCTCAGGAGGCAATGCTCCTCCTATTATTAATCCAGCATTCCACAACGGGCGTTGATTTTTGCGGACCCTTTTATCACAAGTCGGAAGTCAGAAGCAGGCCTCCTATCAAATGTTACATCGCTGTCTTCGTATGCTTTAGCACCAAAGCAACTCATTTGGAAGTCGTTCGGGATCTATCTACAGAATCCTTTCTGGCAGCATTAAGGCGTTTTATAAGTCTACGTCCCAAACCTCGAATCATCTGGTCAGACAACGCTACAAATTTTGTAGGAGCAAAAAATGAGCTTTTGGAGCTTCGGCAAATGTTCCTCAGCGATCCTCATACGTCGACTGTGTCACATCTCTGCGTTTCTAGTGGAATCGACTGGAAATTCATCCCCCCTCGCTCACCTCATTTTGGGGGTTTGTGGGAGGCGGCTGTTAAAGCAGCTAAATATCATTTTCATCGCATCGTCGGGACCTACATTTTTACTCTTGATGAAATTCAGACCTTGGCTTGTGAAATCTCTGCTTTGTTAAATTCCCGTCCGCTTTATGCAATTACAGAAAGTTCCGATGATCTAGATGTGCTCACGCCAAACCACTTTCTCAATGGAGCCCCGAAAGCTGCATTCGACGAGCCAGATGTGGCGCATCTCCGGGTCAACCTACTTAGTCGATGGCAGCGGCTGTGTCAAATGAAGCAGGCGTTTTGGAGAAAATGGAGCACGGCGTATCTTTCGATTCTTCAGGAGCGGAGCAAGTGGCGGTCATCGTCTCCAAACATCAAGCTAGGAGCGCTCGTCATGATCAAGGAGGAAACGCTGCCACCATTAAGGTGGCCGCTTGGCCGCATTGAGAGCGTCATCCCAGGAAAAGATGGAACCATCAGAGTAGCCGTCATCCGCACTCAAAAGGGCCTTTTCAAGAGGGCCGTTGGAAAAATAGCGGTTCTGCCCCTTCAGGATGGATCTGTTGAAAGCCTTTGCCTTCCAACGGGGGGTGAATGTTCGGAGCAGAACCCAGCCGATTAGCTGCTTGCCAAATAGCACCTAATTCTTGGCCCTCAGCCGCTTATTTTGTTTGTTACTTATGTCTATGTCACTCATTTGTTTGTTAAAGCTGTGCGCTTGCTTGCCCTGCTAAACGCTCTCTGCCAGCTCGCTCTTCGCTATCTCCGCTTTGCGTTTGCCTACCGACGTCGGCCGAGCGAAGCTGCGCCTTGCGATCGGAGCCGCAATGTAAAGGGCAGGCAAGCCACACATGCAATTTGGATGTCACGCATTAAAGAACATATCGTAATTTTATTTCTGCGCCGAGTTTTATTTAATTCGAAATAATTAGTCGGCCGATTGGGGATAAAAAACATTATCTCCACAGCTTCTATTGGGCTTATATGAAAACAGGGCGAACATTTGGTAGAGAAGTTAGTGGAAATTGTTTAAACTTATTTTACAATCAATTCCAATAAAAGGAATATTTAAAATTGTGTGGTGTTGTAGAAAATTGATTTATCAATCGGATAAAATTACGTTTTCAGAGCTGAGGGCCGTAGCTAGTAATATTAAACCAAATATTAAAATACGAGGAAATGTACAATAGAATCGTCAGTAGACTTACGGTATTTTTTGGTATATTTCTGAGGGCTGCCATAGATTTTATCCATAAGACCGCGATAGATCAGGTCACACTGAAACACACTCAAACGAAGCGAAGCGCTGGTAAAAAAGTGACAATAATGTCTGCCGATAACACTTCCTTTTCATCAGCGAGCGAGACCGGTCGTGTTTTTTCTTAACAGTCTGAAAGGTGACTTTTTCCAAGCAACAAAGGCTTAATTAAAAGTGATTGTAAAAATTGGATCATTGTTTATTTCATACAAATCTTCATCAATATATAAATTATTCCTCTTTTCATTTCCCAAAGGAGAGGTAAGTCTTTGGCAATCTGGTTAAACCAGCAAGTATGGCGGACGCCGGTCACTCGGTGTCTGCCAAATTGAAACCCCCTGATCAGGTGGCAAAAAGCGGCAAAATTCAAACCCAAAAAACAATAGCAAAAAACTTCAGTGCTTTGTGTTCAGGTGTGAAAGAGGACATATTCGACAGCTTGACTAACGAAAAGTACCCAGCAAAAAAGATGCGCAAGGAACAAAAAAGCGACAACACCAATACAGACATAAATAACAATGCTGATAGACGATGACAGTAACAAAATGGTGGAGGCTTCTGACGGTGTGACCGTTCACAATTCTCACACAAATGCCATAAATGGTTTTACTGGAAATACTGAAATGACTAAAACACTGAATAAAAATACTAATCCGATTATAAACCCATCAAATGTAGGTATCGAAAGAGAAACAGTGTTGTATAGTGAGTGCCACATCGGGATGCGGCTGTACTAGTATCGACTAAGAACAGTACCATCTTCGAAAACAAAAACACCAAAAATGGCTTATTCTTTTTTGAAAAAATAAGACACCTTAAAATCAAAGGAATTAAAGAAATCGTAGCTCTTGCGCCTACACTATACAAGATTTATTTTAAGGTTTTCAGCGAAGCAAATGATTTAGTTTTAAATGAGGAGTTAAAAAAAATGAATTTAGTGGTATTTATACCAAAAGACTATGTGGAATCCTATGAGTAATTAAAGGGGTGCCCCTCGGTTTTTCTGAGAATGAAATTATGGATAATATTACTTCTAACATAAAAATTAGGTCAATTGAAAGATTAGCAAGAAGGCAGAAAATTACAACCGATGACAACAACGAAACATTCAAGCTCATACCATTAGAAACAGTCAAAATTGGTTTTGAGGGTTCAGACATCCCAGAAAAGGTATCTCTTTTTGGGATATGTGGGATGAAAGTAAGCATATATGTTCCCAGAGTAAGGCAATGTTATAATTGTGGCAGACTTGGTCACACTTCGACCAGATGCAAATCAGCTAGGAGGTGCTATAAATGCGGAGTCGAGGAGTGCAATGGTCTCAAATGTATCCTTTGCAATGGGAAAAATCACTCAGCTAGGGACAGACTGATGTGCCCAGTATGGGAAAAGGAGATGGACATTAACAAAATAATGACAATCAAAAAAATCGCGCGTAAGGAAGTGCTTAGCACTTACTCAATCCATCAAAATTTTTCGCTGTTAGATAATTATGAAAAAAACTATCCAAAACTAGATATAAATGAGGAAAATGTTCAAAACAAAAACGTTAAAGCAAATGAAGTTTTAAAAAAACACAGTTATGCGAGCAGGTTAGTGCAGAGACCTTTGGTTCCTGCACAAAAACCCCACTATCACTTAGAATCATATACCAGCGATTCTAGTAATCACGTACCATTTTTTGAAAACAAAGAACTAAAAGAAAACAAATTTACCATTCAACAGATGGTTGACATGTTGTCTCGTTTAGTCGACTCAAATGATGTGACCATCAAAAAAAGTGACCAGTACAAATGATTACAATATGGAACATAATGCAGACAGAAAAATGAACAAACAGAGAGAAACGAACCTTTTTAAAACATCTAAATAAATATGAAATTTTTACAACATAACATTCAATCTATTAAAGCCAATAAAAACGACCTAGTATTCTACTTAAACAATGAAAACTTCGACTTTGCCATTCTGGCTGAAGTTTTCTCTCACGATCTCCGTTTTAGGAAACTAGCCAACTTCAATATGCTAGAAAAACATAGAGAGGACGGTTATGGAGGAGTGGCGATTGCCTACAAAAAAGAATTAAGAGTTAAAAGACTGATATATGAGACAGAGCAAGATATAATTATAGCAAGAACCATCAACAACAAAGATAAATTTCTTATCACCTCAGTATATTTTGAACCTTTGTTGTCTCTTGCATCCTTCAAGCAAGCGATTAACAATTTCCTTGAATATTTAGATGCATTCGGAAAAGTCATAATTGCAGGAGATTTTAACGCAAGACATACCTTTTCTGGAGACAGAACCAACAGTGAAAAGGGAACTTTTCTCATGCAAGCTATGTCAAATGCTGGCTACAGTCTAGCAAATGACCACAGTCTCACATTCAGAAGACACATCGACTCAACATCAGGGTCTGTACTCGATTTAACTTTTACAAAGGGTATTCATATAGAGAATTGGAAATGCGAAAAGTTTTACCTAGGAGGCAGCCACCATCACCCAATAACCTTTGAAACAGCAGGATATCAACACAAACTCAAAACTTTCCTTGCCAAAAACAGGCTACTGAAAAAGCTAAGCCAGTTTGAGGCCGACAAAGATATGGATAATTTAGCGAAGAACATCCAACAGGAAATAAAAGCAGCTACTTATGAAATCAAAAACAAATGTCCAAAATTATGGTGGGACGAGAATTTAGCCAAACTATTCAGGGAGTTTGCAGAGTCGCAGAAGAAGGCAGCTTCAGAACCCTCCTTTCAAAATTATTGTTCTGCTGTTAACCTCAAGGTTAAATGGAAAAAATCTGTTAAAATTGCCAAAAGAACTAGCTATGCCAGGAAGTTAACAGAGTTAAATGTAAAATCGAACTCAAGAGAAGCCTGGAGATTCCTCAGAAATCTAAAAAACTGTCAAGAGAACACCCCAGAAATTTTCGACCCTGACAAAGCTGGGCCATACCTGGAATTCCTTAACGAACAAATAACCTCAGAAGCAAAGGATGTAGACGAAGAAATGTACTCAACCAAGAACAATGAAAATCCTTTCTTTTCCTTGGAAGAGTTAGAGGCTGTGTTAGTCAGAAACAGAAAAACGGCAGGAGGAATAGATCACATCACATACGAGATGCTGAGTGCTCTCAACACTAGTATAAAGACAGAACTTGTACATTTTTACAACCGTCGAGTGCTATGTGCGATTTCCCAGTCGAATGGAGATCTATCAGAATTGTACCAATACCGAAAAAAACATGGATCTGACTGACTTAAAACATTTTCGACCCATATCCCTCATTTCGGTTCTAGCCAAGACAGTAAATGGCATGGTGAAAGCCAGGCTGGAAAAGCATTGGCCATTGGGCGCTCGATTCTGCGTGCTGTGCTGCCGATCAACGAAGTAATATCGGTGTGGCGTTATCAAACAAGAGTCGAGGATACATCTACCAGCCAGTTCGTCAAGCAGAAGAATATTTAAATGGTACACAGCACAACATGCGTGAATATGTCGCCGGCAACGATGAGCCAAGGGTGCTAAAAACAGATATTTTCGCGGAACAGGAACAAAAGAACTGGAAAGCAAGAACAACTCGTAGAACTGATTATCTGGAAAATATCCCAGATAGAGATAACGGCCAGAATTCTATCAGAATTGTACCAATACCGAAAAAAACATGGATCTGACTGACTTAAAACATTTTCGACCCATATCCCTCATTTCGGTTCTAGCCAAGACAGTAAATGGCATGGTGAAAGCCAGGCTGGAAAAGCATATACAAGAAAACAAGATTATACCCTACAGATCTTATGCATACCAAAAAAAACAAGTCTGCAGCGATGTGCATAAATGATGTCATCAATGTGGTAGCGGCAAAGAAAAAGAACAAGGAACACGTTACTCTTGTGGTTGTTGACCTCAACAATGCCTACAATTGTGTCAACCTGAAATTCTTAAAAAGACTAATGGAAAATGAGTGTTTTCCTAAAACATACATTGACTGGATCATCAGTTTTATGCATAGCTCGCAAACGACGGTCAACACTTTTTCCCTTTGCGGTCTCGTCACTGACAAAACCGAAAAAGACCACGCAGAAG
>NW_022881630.1:0-23799 GCF_003369915.1 Drosophila miranda | reverse complement strand
GTCCTGGGAATGTACTGGTGTACACGCAGCGACGAATTTGGGTTCTCTCTTTCGTTTAACAAAATTGACGCATCAATCTTTTCAGAATCAAGAATACCGTCTAAGCGAGAAGTATTGCGAGTGGTTATGTCTGTGTTTGACCCATTTGGAATTCTAGCCGAATATTCCCTGATCGCTAAACTGCTTCTGCAGTCAATATGGCAAAAGCGAACAGAGTGGGACCAGCCAATTGAGGGCGACGATATAAAGCAATGGAAATGTTGGTTGCGCAGCCTAAGCCAAGCATGCAAGATAAGGATACCCCGATGTTACGCTGAAGAGTTCTTTGGGAACCAATTGAACTACACATATTTTGCGATGAGTGAGTCAGCTTATGCAGCAGTTGGATACTGGCGCATACGTACGAAATCTGGATGGAAGTCCGCATTTATAATGGGAAAGACCAAGTGTGCCCCAATGAAACTATCGACCATACCCAGGCTCGAGCTACAGGCGGCAGTGCTAGGAACTCGTCTCAGGAAATGTATTCTTGAGGGTCACGACGTCAACCCCAAATGTGTCACATGTGGTCCGACTGCAAGACTGTCTTAGCATGGATTAAATCAGATCACAGAAAATATAAGCCATATGTAGGACACAGAATTGACGAGATACTTGAAGCCACAAGGTTGGAAGATTGGCATTGGGTGCCTACTAAGGATAACCCGGCAGACTTTGGCACCAAACTCAGATCTGGAACTCGAGAAACCTCCTGGTTGAGAGGCCCTCAATTCCTTCAAGAGGACGCAAGTCAATGGAATCTAGGAACTTCAGACGTTGGTGACACGGAACTGGAACTAAGAAGCAAGTTTACGTTATCAATCAATGAGATGTCTTCAGATGGATCTGTCAATATCGTATTCAGGGAGTTGCTGGAAAGGTTCTCTTCATTTACAAGGCGGATGCGAGTTGTCGCTTGGTCTACAGGATGTGTGATCGTAAGATCAAACGAAAAGTCTACCTTGATGTAGCTGAAATTGAAGAAGCTGTACTCATAGTGATCCGCAATGTACAGGATGTTGCATTTCATGATGAGCGGGTGGCGCTATTGACTGGACAGTCCATCGAAAAGAACAGCAAGCTGTGGAAGTTGTCTCCGATCATAGACGGAAGAGGAGTGATCCGCATGAATGGGCGTATTAATAACGCATGTTCGGTTGGAGAAGAAACCAGGCGTCCAATATTAATGCCCCAAGGGCATCACGTTACAAAATTGATCGTGCGACATTATCACGAGCTATGGAAACACCAGAATGAAAACACAATTATAGCAGAAATACGCAGAAAGTACTACATACCACACTGCCGACAGGAGGTTCGCCGTGCAGCTAGAAATTGTATGACTTGTAAAATCCAGAGAGCTTCACCAAAAATGCCATTAATGGGACAACTTCTTAAGGACAGACTCTCTCCGTACGTACGCCCATTCTCATATGTTGGAATCGACTATATGGGACCGTTTCTGGTTGTAAGAGGAAGGAGTACCGATAAACGCTGGATAGGCATATTTACATGCCTTACAATAAGAGCAATTCATTTGGAAATTGCCAGGGACCTGACAACAGATACGTGTCTTCGAGTATTGCATAACTTCATGGCGCGGCGCGGAAGACCAGTAAGAATCCGATCTGACAATGGTACCAATTTGGTGGGAGCTGAGCGTGAATTGAAAAGAGAATTACAGGACCTCGATCACATTAGAATAGCGAACGAGCTGTCAACCAAGCAGATCGAATGGCTGTTTAATTGCCCGCTAAACCCCCATGCAGGTGTGTGCTGGGAAAGATTGGTACGCAGTGTGAAGAGGGCCATAGGACACGCGCTGCATGACAAAAACCTGAAAGAAGACATACTGTATAGCCTAATGTGTAACGCTGAAAACATAGTAAATTCCAGACGCTTACACACATTGCTCTGGATAACCCCACAGACGATCCGATAACCCCTAATCACTTTCTTTTAGGTTCTCCCAATTCTAGCCAGACACCACATCCACAAGAGGAGAAGTACCAGCCAACTCGAAAGGAATGGCGCATCGCTCAGCAGATCTCACACTCATTTTGGAACAAGTGGCTCAATGAGTACCTACCAGACCTATGCAGACGGACAAAGTGGCATCACCCAGTGCCACCACTCGCTGAAATGGACATTGTTCTTATCTGTGATAAGAACCTTCATCGATCTCAATGGAAAAAGGGAGTTATTCTAGCAGTCACGCCTGGACGCGACGGACAGGTTCAATCAGCCACTGTAAAGACGACGGCTGGAGTTCTACACCGCCCAACCTGTATGCTGGAAAAGCTAGACATATTGTGAATCACGAGCGTGCTTGATTCACGGTGGTGGGATGTTGTCGAGAAAAATTAGCTTATATATACTTAGTTTTAAGCAAGGGCACAGATACCCTACGTAAAGAAAAAAGAGAGAAGAAAAATGGCCACACTATGAAAAGACAAGAAGGTCACATTAGTTTGAGCACTCGAAGAAAGAGCGGGGAGAAAAGACGAAGCGTGCGTAGATATATTATACACATATAAGAATAAAATGTATTAACCTCCTTTTGCAAATAGGAAATAAAACGCAACCAACGCCTAAGTACCTATGAAGATAAGCGATTGTGTTTTATCCGCAATTCTCACGTTCCTGGACTCAACAAAGATTGATGCGTCAATTTTGTTAAACGAAAGTGAGAACCCAAATTCGTCGCTGCGTGTACACCAGTACATTCCCAGGACCTTTTGATAATGCGAAGATTCATCCCTATCAAGAGTTATGGGTTCAGCTACTTGTTCGTTACCAAAAACCTTGTTGAAGAATTTCGAATTGGACACAAGCTTTCTCAGTTCGAATCCTCCCTTTTTGTGAATGTCAACTATCTCCTCACGACTCTCACAGCCGATTCTTCGGATGAAAAACAATGCATCAAATCGTCCACATAATGGTTTTTAATAATGGCATTCACCGCATCTGGATACGATTCCTTAAATTCAAGTGCGTTTCTATTTTTCACATATTGAGCAGAGGCCGGTGAACATTTGGCTCCAAAGGTCATGACCTGCATTTCATACTCCTTCATCTCGTCGCCTGGATTCTTCCTCCATAGTATGCGTTGGGCACATCGATCCTCCTTTCGTATTATGACTTGGTGGAACATTTCTGCTATGGCAGCACAGACTCCAATCGGTTTCTGTCTGAACCTCATAAGAATGTCCGTTAGGATTGATACCCGTCGGGGCCAGTCATGAGCATGGAGTTTAACGACACTCCATCGACTTCTGCAGCCGCGTCGAAAACAATTCTCAACTTGCCGGCTTGTTAGGATTTAAGACCCCAAAATGAGGCAGGAACCATTCTTTTTCTTGTCCACTTCCAGTTCATTGCTTGTGATATGCCGAATGTATGACTTTTCTTCGTATGCTTCCATCAGTCGCAGTATTTTTTGTAGTACTCTGGATCATGTATAAATTTTCTTTCCAAAGACAATTGTCTCTTTATTGCCATTTTCTTGCTGTCAGGCAAGACGACGTCATCCACTTTCCATAGTAATCCCGTTTCAAAACGGTCACCAATACGTTTTGTCGTGGTTGACAGCAATCGGTTCGATCTCTCAGTTTCTCGACCTTCTACGTGGTTTTTCACAATCCGCACATCCATTTCCAAATTCGTGATGTAGTCTCGCACCAACTGTTCAATGTGCTCCGTCATTGTGTTTAACCAGATGTACGGCCTTTACATTACTCATGGGTCCTGATTCTCCGCGACATTTTCCAAACGCAACCCATCCCAGATTGGTTAATGCAATGGCTGGCCCAACGTATCCCATAGATCTCATTTGCTTTGGAGCTATCAAATGTAGGTTATCTAGTCCGATTAGTATTTCAGGTCTAGCATTTCTATAGCCTTTCAAAGGAATACTCTTTATGTGTGGGTATTGCGAACTTAGCTCAGACATGTTTACGGATTGCTTCGGCAGCCGTAAATCCTTAATAGTCCTTACTCCGTTTAGTGCATAGACCTTGCCTCCACGTTCATCAGATATTCCAATATTAAATCGGCTGACCAATTCCGTTGATGTCTTTTCTCCAAACCATTGCAATGTCAGACTTTCTTTGGGCCCATGTAATCCTAACTCGTCTGCCAGGCTTTCATTTATAAGGGTTACTGCAGAACCTTCATCGAAAAAGGCGTGGCACCTCACTATTTTATTTTTATCATGAAGATTAACAGGCAATATCTTAAACAAAATCATTGAGCTAGCCTCATGCGTTGCTGTTCCTGTGAACTTTACTTCCTCGCCTGGTTGATTAACTGATTCTGCATGGAGCAAACGGTGAATGCGTTTGGCACATCCATCAAGTCCACATTGGTGATGTCGTCTACATTTTTGACTACGATGGCAGTACTTTAGGCAATTAAAGCATAATTTTCTTTCCCTTACATGCTGCCATTTTTTTTCAAGTTCTAACTGGGCAAATGAGTTACAGTTTTCCCAGTCGTGTTTCCCATTGCAGACGGAGCACGCCTTCATGGTTACAAGTCTGATGTCGTTTGCATGGAATAGTCTCGACTTTTCCTTCTTTGGCTTGAACGTCGCCTGATCGTCAACCAATCCTGCGACTTGCACTTCTTCGGCCAATCCCTGAAGCCATAGACTTAAATGACTGATCGATTTTTCATCTCCTAGTTGCTTGGAATGGCGTGCCCACTCCAGTCTCTGTTGCACTGGCAACTTTAAGATTAACTCCTCCATTAATGTTGGGTTTTTTAACTGCTGATGTGCGTTAGCTGCTTCTAAGAATGAAGCCAAGTTTTGTACCTTCATTTTGAACTCTACTAATAGTACCAATCTCCCTTCGCGAATGCTCGGAAATTCTCTAACGCGACTAATCTGGATTTTTACGAGTTTCTCCGGTCTACCAAAATTTTGTTTAAGGGTCTCTAAAATATTTGAAGCGTTAGAACTGTGAATAAGCAAACATTCAACGGTCTCCCTAGCCTTGCTATTTATTGCCTTTTGGAGGCGTAACAAATTTTGCCTGTCACTGTATCCGTACTCTACAGTGGTCATAGTGAAAGCTTCGTTGAACATTGGCCACTCTTCGGGAGCACCATTAAACTCCGGTAGATCGTACAATTTTCTTTGCGTTTCCTGAGAAGGAACCGGTTGCCTTGGTGATGAGACTGCGTCAGATATCACTGAGGCTCATCCGTGGTTGATTGTGGTCGTGGCTCGCCAGTTCTCCTTCCACTAATACCAAGGGATCGCAGAAGTATATTAGTTTTTTCCATTTGAATTTGATTCATCCGCAGAACTTCCATTTGGAACTGCTGCATTTGCATTGCATTGGCCCGCTGACTTTCTTGCATTTGGCGCCACATCCCCATCATAACGTTAACAACGCCATGTGATTGGGCTTCTTTTGATGTGCCGGCCCCGGCCCCCTCCATATTTGAGGCTTCACCTTGCGCGGATTCTCTTTCCACTTTTCCCATCTCAACGTTGTCCTCGTCCATTTCATCCGTTGCCCTTAATTTGCTCATTGCTCTGGTAATCATCACCCGCAGACTAACCTTTCCCCAAATCAACAATCAAATTGGCACTTACCAAACAAACCACAATCCAGAAATTTTCACTCGATTTCATCAGCCAACTGCGCACTCAAGCCTCTAGTTGCTGGCCCGCAAGAACTTCGTTGGTTAGAGCGAGATGGCAGTATGTGCACGATCTCGCATACATACATATAAATGTGCGCTTTTTTCAGCTGCCTGACGTGCGCACCCACGTTGGCCTCCGTGTTCTGCAATGTTTATTATCCACCCACGAGCGAGATGACCGTCTCCTTGTGGGTTCCGTCGCTTTTCCAATGTCCAGTATACTTCAGTGCTTGCACCACGAGTTTCTGCCCGTCTTCATACAAACTCCAAGAACTCTAGCGTCATTGGCTTCCAAGAAGCGAAATAAAAGATGTTGAGTCCAGGAACGTGAGAATTGCGGATAAAACACAATCGCTTATCTTCATATGTAGGTACTTTGGCGTTGGTTGCGTTTTATTTCCTATTTGCAAAAGGAGGTTAATACATTTTATTCTTATATGTAGGTAATATATCTACGCACGCTTCGTCTTTTCTCCCCGCTCTTTCTTCGACTGCTCAAACTAATGTGACCTTCTTGTCTTTTCATAGTGTGGCCATTTTTCTTCTCTCTTTTTTCTTTACGTAGGGTATCTGTGCCCTTGCTTAAAACTAAGTATATATAAGCTAATTTTTCTCGACAACATCCCCACCACCGTGAATCAAGCACGCTCGTGATTCACAATATGTCTAGCTTTTCCAGCATACAGGTTGGGCGGTGTAGAACTCCAGCCGTCGTCTTTACAGTGGCTGAGCGAACCTGTCCGTCGCGTCCAGGCGTGACTGCTAGAATAACTCCCTTTTTCCATTGAGATCGATGAAGGTTCTTATCACAGATAAGAACAATGTCCATTTCAGCGAGTGGTGGCACTGGGTGATGCCACTTTGTACGTCTGCACAAGTCTGGTAGGTACTCATTGAGCCACTTGTTCCAAAATGAGTGTGAGATCTGCTGAGCGATGCGCCATTCCTTTCGAGTTGGCTGGTACTTCTCCTCTTGTGGATGTGGTGTCTGGCTAGAATTGGGAGAACCTAAAAGAAAGTGATTAGGGGTTATCGGATCGTCTGTGGGGTTATCCAGAGTAATGTGTGTAAGCGGTCTGGAATTTACTATGTTTTCAGCGTTACACATTAGGCTATACAGTATGTCTTCTTTCAGGTTTTTGTCATGCAGCGCGTGTCCTATGGCCCTCTTTACACTGCGTACCAATCTTTCCCAGCACCCACCTGCATGGGGGTTTAGCGGGCAATTAAACAGCCATTCGATCTGCTTGGTTGACAACTCGTTCGCTATTCTAATGTGATCGAGGTCCTGTAATTCTCTTTTCAATTCACGCTCAGCTCCCACCAAATTGGTACCATTGTCAGATCGGATTCTTACTGGTCTTCCGCGTAAGGCATGTAAATATGCATATCCAGCGTTTCTTCTATCCAGGCCTTCCTCTTACAACCAGAAACGGTCTCATATAGTCGATTCCAACATATGAGAATAAGCGTATGTACGGAGAGAGTCTGTCCTTAGGAAGTTGTCCCATTAATGGCATTTTTGGTGAAGCTCTCTGGATTTTACAAGTCATACAATTTCTAGCTGCACGGCGAACCTCCTGTCGGCAGTGTGGTATGTAGTACTTTCTGCGTATTTCTGCTATAATTGTGTTTTCATTCTGGTGTTTCCATAGCTCGTGATAATGTCGCACGATCAATTTTGTAACGTGATGCCCTTGGGGCATTAATATTGGACGCCTGGTTTCTTCTCCAACCGAACATGCGTTATTAATACGCCCATTCATGCGGATCACTTCTCTTCCGTCTATGATCGGAGACAACTTCCACAGCTTGCTGTTCTTTTCGATGGACTGTCCAGTCAATAGCGCCACCCGCTCATCATGAAATGCAACATCCTGTACATTGCGGATCACTATGAGTACAGCTTCTTCAATTTCAGCTACATCAAGGTAGACTTTTCGTTTGATCTTACGATCACACATCCTGTAGACCCAAGCGACAACTCGCATCCGCCTTGTAAATGAAGAGAACCTTTCCAGCAACTCCCTGAATACGATATTGACAGATCCATCTGAAGACATCTCATTGATTGATAACGTAAACTTGCTTCTTAGTTCCAGTTCCGTGTCACCAACGTCTGAAGTTCCTAGATTCCATTGACTTGCGTCCTCTTGAAGGAATTGAGGGCCTCTCAACCAGGAGGTTTCTCGAGTTCCAGATCTGAGTTTGGTGCCAAAGTCTGCCGGGTTATCCTTAGTAGGCACCCAATGCCAATCTTCCAACCTTGTGGCTTCAAGTATCTCGTCAATTCTGTGTCCTACATATGGCTTATATTTTCTGTGATCTGATTTAATCCATGCTAAGACAGTCTTGGAGTCGGACCACATGTGGACACATTTGGGGTTGACGTCGTGACCCTCAAGAATACATTTCCTGAGACGAGTTCCTAGCACTGCCGCCTGTAGCTCGAGCCTGGGTATGGTCGATAGTTTCATTGGGGCACACTTGGTCTTTCCCATTATAAATGCGGACTTCCATTTAGATTTCGTACGCATGCGCCAGTATCCAACTGCTGCATAAGCTGACTCACACATCGCAAAATATGTGTAGTTCAATTGGTTCCCCAAAGAACTCTTCAGCGTAACATCGGGGTATCCTTATCTTGCATGCTTGGCTTAGGCTGCGCAACCAACATTTCCATTGCTTTATATCGTCGCCCTCAATTGGCTGGTCCCACTCTGTTCGCTTTTGCCATATTGACTGCAGAAGCAGTTTAGCGATCAGGGAATATTCGGCTAGAATTCCAAATGGGTCAAACACAGACATAACCACTCGCAATACTTCTCGCTTAGACGGTATTCTTGATTCTGAAAAGATTGATGCGTCAATTTTGTTAAACGAAAGAGAGAACCCAAATTCGTCGCTGCGTGTACACCAGTACATTCCCAGGACCTTTTGATAATTCGAAGATTCATCCCTTTCAAGAGTTATGGGTTCAGCTACTTGTTCGTTACCAAAAACCTTGTTGAAGAATTTCGAATTGGACACAAACTTTCTCAGTTCGAATCCTCCCTTTTTGTGAATGTCAACTATCTCCTTCACGACTCTCACAGCCGATTCTTCGGATGAAAAACAATGCACCAAATCGTCCACATAATGGTTTTTAATAATGGCATTCACCGCATCTGGATACGATTCCTTAAATTCAAGTGCGTTTCTATTTTTCACATATTGAGCAGAGGCCGGTGAACATTTGGCTCCAAAGGTCATGACCTGCATTTCATACTCCTTCATCTCGTCGCCTGGATTCTTCCTCCATAGTATGCGTTGGGCACATCGATCCTCCTTTCGTATTATGACTTGGTGGAACATTTCTGCTATGTCAGCACAGACTCCAATCGGTTTCTGTCTGAACCTCATAAGAATGTCCGTTAGGGATTGATACCCGTCGGGGCCAGTCATGAGCATGGAGTTTAACGACAATCCATCGACTTCTGCAGCCGCGTCGAAAACAATTCTCAACTTGCCGGGCTTGTTAGGATTTAAGACCCCAATATGAGGCAGGCACCATTCTTTTTTCTTGTCCACTTCCAGTTCATTGCTTGTGATATGCCGAATGTATGACTTTTCTTCGTATGCTTCCATCAGGTCGCAGTATTTTTTGTAGTACTCTGGATCATGTATAAATTTTCTTTCCAAAGACAATTGTCTCTTTATTGCCATTTTCTTGCTGTCAGGCAAGACGACGTCATCCACTTTCCATAGTAATCCCGTTTCAAAACGGTCACCAATACGTTTTGTCGTGGTTGATAGCAATCGGTTCGATCTCTCAGTTTCTCGACCTTCTACGTGGTTTTTCACAATCCGCACATCCATTTCCGAATTCGTGATGTAGTCTCGCACCAACTGTTCAATGTGCTCGTCATTGTGTTTAACCAGATGTACGGCCTTTACATTACTCATGGGTCCTGATTCTCCGCGACATTTTCCATACGCAACCCAACCCAGATTGGTTAATGCAATGGCTGGCCCAACGTATCCCATAGATCTCATTTGCTTTGGAGCTATCAAATGTAGGTTATCTAGTCCGATTAGTATTTCAGGTCTAGCATTTCTATAGCCTTTCAAAGGAATACTCTTTATGTGTGGGTATTGCGAACTTAGCTCAGACATGTTTACGGATTGCTTCGGCAGCCGTAAATCCTTAATAGTCCTTACTCCGTTTAGTGCATAGACCTTGCCTCCACGTTCATCAGATATTCCAATATTAAATCGGCTGACCAATTCCGTTGATGTCTTTTCTCCAAACCATTGCAATGTCAGACTTTCTTTGGGCCCATGTAATCCTAACTCGTCTGCCATTTTATTTTTAGCATGAAGATTAACAGGCAATATCTTAAACAAAATCATTGAGCTAGCCTCATGCGTTGCTGTTCCTGTGAACTTTACTTCCTCGCCTGGTTGATTAACTGATTCTGCATGGAGCAAACGGTGAATGCGTTTGGCACATCCATCAAGTCCACATTGGTGATGTCGTCTACATTTTTGACTACGATGGCAGTACTTTAGGCAATTGAAGCATAATTTTCTTTCCCTTACATGCTGCCATTTTTTTTCAAGTTCTAACTGGGCAAATGAGTTACAGTTTTCCAAGTCGTGTTTCCCATTGCAGACGGAGCACGCCTTCATGGTTACAAGTCCGATGTCGTTTGCATGGAATAGTCTCGACTTTTCCTTCTTTGGCTTGAACGTCGCCTGATCGTCAACCAATCCTGCGTCTTGCACTTCTTCGGCCAATCCCTGAAGCCATTGCCTTAAATGACTGATCCATTTTTCATCTCCTAGTTGCTTGGAATGGCGTGCCCACTCCAGTCTCTGTTGCACTGGCAACTTTAAGATTAACTTCTCCATTAATGTTGGGTTTTTTAACTGCTGATGTGCGTTAGCTGCTTCTAAGAATGAAGCCAAGTTTTGTACCTTCATTTTGAACTCTACTAATTGTTCCAATCTCCCTTCGCGAATGCTCGGAAATTCTCTAACGCGACTAATCTGGCTTTTTACGAGTTTCTCCGGTCTACCAAAATTTTGTTTAAGGGTCTCTAAAATATTTGAAACGTTAGAACTGTGAATAAGCAAACATTCAACGGTCTCCCTAGCCTTGCCCTTTATTGCCTTTTGGAGGCGTAACAAATTTTGCCTGTCACTGTATCCGTACTCTGCAGTGGTCATAGTGAAAGCTTCGTTGAACATTGGCCACTCTTCGGGAGCACCATTCAACTCCGGTAGATCGTACAATTTTCTTTGCGTTTCCTGAGAAGGAACCGGTTGCCTTGGTGATGAGACTGCGTCTGATATCACTGAGGGCTCAGCCGTGGTTGATTGTGGTCCTGGCTCGCCAGTTCTCCTTCCACTAATACCAAGGGATCGCAGAAGTATATTAGTTTTTTCCATTTTAATTTGATTCAACCGCAGAACTTCCATTTGGAACTGCTGCATTTGCATTGCATTGGCCCGCTGACTTTCTTGCATTTGGCGCCACATCTCCATCATAACGTTAACAACGCCATGTGATTGGGCTTCTTTTGATGTGCCGGGCCCGGCCCCCTCCATATTTGAGGCTTCACCTTGCGCGGATTCTCTTTCCACTTTTCCCATCTCAACGTTGTCCTCGTCCATTTCATCCGTTGCCCTTAATTTGCTCATTGCTCTGGTAATCATCACCCGCAGACTAACCTTTCCCCAAATCAACAATCAAATTGGCACTTACCAAACAAACCACAATCCAGAAATTTTCACTCGATTTCATCAGCCAACTGCGCACTCAAGCCTCTAGTTGCTGGCCCGCAAGAACTTCGTTGGATAGAGCGAGATGGCAGTATGTGCACGATCTCGCATAGAAACATTTAAATGTGCGCTTTTTTCAGCTGCCTGACGTGCGCACCCACGTTGGCCTCCGTGTTCTGCAATGTTTATTATCCACCCACGAGCGAGATGACCGTCTCCTTGTGGGTTCCGTCGCTTTTCCAATGTCCAGTATACTTCAGTGCTTGCACCACGAGTTTCTGCCCGTCTTCATACAAACTCCAAGAACTCTAGCGTCATTGGCTTCCAAGAAGCGAAATAAAATATGTTGAGTCCAGGAACGTGAGAATTGCGGATAAAACACAATCGCTTATCTTCATAGGTACTTAGGCGTTGGTTGCGTTTTATTTCCTATTTGCAAAAGGAGGTTAATACATTTTATTCTTATATGTAGGTAATATATATACGCACGCTTCGTCTTTCCTCCTTCCGCTTTCTTCGACTGCTCAAACTAATGTGACCTTCTTGTCTTTTCATAGTGTGGCCATTTTTCTTCTCTCTTTTTTCTTTATGTAGGGTATCTGTGCCCTTGCTTAAAACTAAGTATATTTAAGCTAATTTTTCTCGACAACATCCCCACCACCGTGAATCAAGCACGCTCGTGATTCACAATATGTCTAGCTTTGCCAGCATACAGGTTGGGCGGTGTAGAACTCCAGCCGTCATATTCACTGGGGCTGAGCGAACCTGTCCGTCGCGTTCAGGCGTGACTGCTAGAATACCTCCCTTTTTCCATTGAGATCGATGAAGATTCTTATCACAGATAAGAACAATGTCCATTTCAGCGAGTGGTGGCATTGGGTGATGCCACTTTGTCCGTCTGCATAGGTCTGGTAGGTACTCATTGAGCCACTTGTTCCAAAATGAGTGTGAGATCTGCTGAGCGATGCGCCATTCCTTTCGAGTTGGCTGGTACTTCTCCTCTTGTGGATGTGGTGTCTGGCTAGAATTGGGAGAACCTAAAAGAAAGTGATTAGGGGTTATCGGATCGTCTGTGGGGTTATCCAGAGCAATGTGTGTAAGCGGTCTGGAATTTACTATGTTTTCAGCGTTACACATTAGGCTATACAGTATGTCTTCTTTCAGGTTTTTGTCATGCAGCGCGTGTCCTATGGCCCTCTTCACACTGCGTACCAATCTTTCCCAGCACCCACCTGCATGGGGGTTTAGCGGGCAATTAAACAGCCATTCGATCTGCTTGGTTGACAACTCGTTCGCTATTCTAATGTGATCGAGGTCCTGTAATTCTCTTTTCAATTCACGCTCAGCTCCCACCAAATTGGTACCATTGTCAGATCGGATTCTTACTGGTCTTCCGCGCCGCGCCATGAAGTTATGCAATACTCGAAGACACGTATCTGTTGTCAGGTCCCTGGCAATTTCCAAATGAATTGCTCTTATTGTAAGGCATGTAAATATGCCTATCCAGCGTTTATCGGTACTCCTTCCTCTTATAACCAGAAACGGTCCCATATAGTCGATTCCAACATATGAGAATGGACGGAGAGAGTCTGTCCTTAGGAAGTTGTCCCATTAATGGCATTTTTGGTGAAGCTCTCTGGATTTTACAAGTCATACAATTTCTAGCTGCACGGCGAACCTCCTGTCGGCAGTGTGGTATGTAGTACTTTCTGCGTATTTCTGCTATAATTGTGTTTTCATTCTGGTGTTTCCATAGCTCGTGATAATGTCGCACGATCAATTTTGTAACGTGATGCCCTTGGGGCATTAATATTGGACGCCTGGTTTCTTCTCCAACCGAACATGCGTTATTAATACGCCCATTCATGCGGATCACTCCTCTTCCGTCTATGATCGGAGACAACTTCCACAGCCTGCTGTTCTTTTCGATGGACTGTCCAGTCAATAGCGCCACCCGCTCATCATGAAATGCAACATCCTGTACATTGCGGATCACTATGAGTACAGCTTCTTCAATTTCAGCTACATCAAGGTAGACTTTTCGTTTGATCTTACGATCACACATCCTGTAGACCCAAGCGACAACTCGCATCAGCCTTGTAAATGAAGAGAACCTTTCCAGCAACTCCCTGAATACGATATTGACAGATCCATCTGAAGACATCTCATTGATTGATAACGTAAACTTGCTTCTTAGTTCCAGTTCCGTGTCACCAACGTCTGAAGTTCCTAGATTCCATTGACTTGCGTCCTCTTGAAGGAATTGAGGGCCTCTCAACCAGGAGGTTTCTCGAGTTCCAGATCTGAGTTTGGTGCCAAAGTCTGCCGGGTTATCCTTAGTAGGCACCCAATGCCAATCTTCCAACCTTGTGGCTTCAAGTATCTCGTCAATTCTGTGTCCTACATATGGCTTATATTTTCTGTGATCTGATTTAATCCATGCTAAGACAGT
Organism: Drosophila miranda; assembly: GCF_003369915.1. Classification (NCBI taxonomy): domain Eukaryota; kingdom Metazoa; phylum Arthropoda; class Insecta; order Diptera; family Drosophilidae; genus Drosophila; species Drosophila miranda. The sequence continues at coordinate 9,887 of NW_022881630.1, read as the reverse complement.
CTTGGAGTCGGACCACATGTGGACACATTTGGGGTTGACGTCGTGACCCTCAAGAATACATTTCCTGAGACGAGTTCCTAGCACTGCCGCCTGTAGCTCGAGCCTGGGTATGGTCGATAGTTTCATTGGGGCACACTTGGTCTTTCCCATTATAAATGCGGACTTCCATCCAGATTTCGTACGTATGCGCCAGTATCCAACTGCTGCATAAGCTGACTCACTCGCATCGCAAAATATGTGTAGTTCAATTGGTTCCCCAAAGAACTCTTCAGCGTAACATCGGGGTATCCTTATCTTGCATGCTTGGCTTAGGCTGCGCAACCAACATTTCCATTGCTTTATATCGTCGCCCTCAATTGGCTGGTCCCACTCTGTTCGCTTTTGCCATATTGACTGCAGAAGCAGTTTAGCGATCAGGGAATATTCGGCTAGAATTCCAAATGGGTCAAACACAGACATAACCACTCGCAATACTTCTCGCTTAGACGGTATTCTTGATTCTGAAAAGATTGTTGTCGAGAAAAATTAGCTTATATATACTTAGTTTTAAGCAAGGGCACAGATACCCTACATAAAGAAAAAAGAGAGTAGAAAAATGGCCACACTATGAAAAGACAAGAAGGTCACATTAGTTTGAGCAGTCGAAGAAAGAGCGGGGAGAAAAGACGAAGCGTGCGTAGATATATTACCTACATATAAGAATAAAATGTATTAACCTCCTTTTGCAAATAGGAAATAAAACGCAACCAACGCCTAAGTACCTATGAAGATAAGCGATTGTGTTTTATCCGCAATTCTCACGTTCCTGGACTCAACATCTTTTATTTCGCTTCTTGGAAGCCAATGACGCTAGAGTTCTTGGAGTTTGTATGAAGACGGGCAGAGACTCGTGGTGCAAGCACTGAAGTATACTGGACATTGGAAAAGCGACGGAACCCACAAGGAGACGGTCATCTCGCTCGTGGGTGGATAATAAACATTGCAGAACACGGAGGCCAACGTGGGTGCGCACGTCAGGCAGCTGAAAAAAGCGCACATTTATATGTATGTATGCGAGATCGTGCACATACTGCCATCTCGCTCTAACCAACGAAGTTCTTGCGGGCCAGCAACTAGAGGCTTGAGTGCGCAGTTGGCTGATGAAATCGAGTGAAAATTTCTGGATTGTGGTTTGTTTGGTAAGTGCCAATTTGATTGTTGATTTGGGGAAAGGTTAGTCTGCGGGTGATGATTACCAGAGCAATGAGCAAATTAAGGGCAACGGATGAAATGGACGAGGACAACGTTGAGATGGGAAAAGTGGAAAGAGAATCCGCGCAAGGTGAAGCCTCAAATATGGAGGGGCCGGGCCCGGCACATCAAAAGAAGCCCAATCACATGGCGTTGTTAACGTTATGATGGAGATGTGGCGCCAAATGCAAGAAAGTCAGCGGGCCAATGCAATGCAAATGCAGCAGTTCCAAATGGAAGTTCTGCGGATGAATCAAATTCAAATGGAAAAAACTAATATACTTCTGCGATCCCTTGGTATTAGTGGAAGGAGAACTGGCGAGCCAGGACCACAATCAACCACGGCTGAGCCCTCAGTGATATCAGACGCAGTCTCATCACCAAGGCAACCGGTTCCTTCTCAGGAAACGCAAAGAAAATTGTACGATCTACCGGAGTTTAATGGTGCTCCCGAAGAGTGGCCAATGTTCAACGAAGCTTTCACTATGACCACTGCAGAGTACGGATACAGTGACAGGCAAAATTTGTTACGCCTCCAAAAGGCAATAAAGGGCAAGGCTAGGGAGACCGTTGAATGTTTGCTTATTCACAGGTCTAACGTTTCAAATATTTTAGAAACCCTTAAACAAAATTTTGGTAGACCGGAGAAACTCGTAAAAAGCCAGATTAGTCGCGTTAGAGAATTTCCGAGCATTCGCGAAGGTAGATTGGAACAATTAGTAGAGTTCAAAATGAAGGTACAAAACTTGGCTTCATTCTTAGAAGCAGCTAACGCACATCAGCAGTTAAAAAACCCAACATTAATGGAGAAGTTAATCTTAAAGTTACCAGTGCAACAGAGACTGGAGTGGGCACGCCATTCCAAGCAACTAGGAGATGAAAAATCGACCAGTCATTTAAGTCTATGGCTTCAGGGATTGGCCGAAGAAGTGCAAGACGCAGGATTGGTTGACGATCAGGCGACGTTCAAGCCAAAGAAGGAAAAGTCGAGACTATTCCATGCAAACGACATCGGACTTGTAACCATGAAGGCGTGCTCCGTCTGCAATGGGAAACACGACTTGGAAAACTGTAACTCATTTGCCCAGTTAGAACTTGAAAAAAAATGGCAGCATGTAAGGGAAAGAAAATTATGCTTCAATTGCCTAAAGTACTGCCATCGTAGTCAAAAATGTAGACGACATCACCAATGTGGACTTGATGGATGTGCCAAACGCATTCACCGTTTGCTCCATGCAGAATCAGTTAATCAACCAGGCGAGGAAGTAAAGTTCACAGGAACAGCAACGCATGAGACTAGCTCAATGATTTTGTTTAAGATATTGCCTGTTAATCTTCATGCTAAAAATAAAATAGTGAGGTGCCACGCCTTTTTGGATGAAGGTTCTGCAGTAACCCTTATAAATGAAAGCCTGGCAGACGAGTTAGGATTACATGGGCCCAAAGAAAGTCTGACATTGCAATGGTTTGGAGAAAAGACATCAACGGAATTGGTCAGCCGATTTAATATTGGAATATCTGATGAACGTGGAGGCAAGGTCTATGCACTAAACGGAGTAAGGACTATTAAGGATTTACGGCTGCCGAAGCAATCCGTAAACATGTCTGAGCTAAGTTCGCAATACCCACACATAAAGAGTATTCCTTTGAAAGGCTATAGAAATGCTAGACCTGAAATACTAATCGGACTAGATAACCTACATTTGATAGCTCCAAAGCAAATGAGATCTATGGGATACGTTGGGCCAGCCATTGCATTAACCAATCTGGGATGGGTTGCGTATGGAAAATGTCGCGGAGAATCAGGACCCATGAGTAATGTAAAGGCCGTACATCTGGTTAAACACAATGACGAGCACATTGAACAGTTGGTGCGAGACGAATTCGGAAATGGATGTGCGGATTGTGAAAAACCACGTAGAAGGTCGAGAAACTGAGAGATCGAACCGATTGCTATCAACCACGACAAAACGTATTGGTGACCGTTTTGAAACGGGATTACTATGGAAAGTGGATGACGTCGTCTTGCCTGACAGCAAGAAAATGGCAATAAAGAGACAATTGTCTTTGGAAAGAAAATTTATACATGATCCAGAGTGCTACAAAAAATACTGCGACCTGATGGAAGCATACGAAGAAAAGTCATACATTCGGCATATCACAAGCAATGAACTGGAAGTGGACAAGAAAAAAGAATGGTTCCTGCCTCATTTTGGGGTCTTAAATCCTAACAAGCCCGGCAAGTTGAGAATTGTTTTCGACGCGGCTGCAGAAGTCGATGGAGTGTCGTTAAACTCCATGCTCATGACTGGCCCCGACGGGTATCAATCCCTAACGGACATTCTTATGAGGTTCAGACAGAAACCGATTGGAGTCTGTGCTGACATAGCAGAAATGTTCCACCAAGTCATAATACGAAAGGAGGATCGATGTGCCCAACGCATACTATGGAGGAAGAATCCAGGCGACGAGATGAAGGAGTATGTAATGCAGGGCATGACCTTTGGAGCCAAATGTTCACCGGCCTCTGCTCAATATGTGAAAAATAGAAACGCACTTGAATTTAAGGAATCGTATCCAGATGCGGTGAATGCCATTATTAAAAACCATTATGTGGACGATTTGGTGCATTGTTTTTCATCCGAAGAATCGGCTGTGAGAGTCGTGAAGGAGATAGTTGACATTCACAAAAAGGGAGGATTCGAACTGAGAAAGTTTGTGTCCAATTCGAAATTCTTCAACAAGGTTTTTGGTAACGAACAAGTAGCTGAACCCATAACTCTTGATAGGGATGAATCTTCGAATTATCAAAAGGTCCTGGGAATGTACTGGTGTACACGCAGCGACGAATTTGGGTTCTCTCTTTCGTTTAACAAAATTGACGCATCAATCTTTTCAGAATCAAGAATACCGTCTAAGCGAGAAGTATTGCGAGTGGTTATGTCTGTGTTTGACCCATTTGGAATTCTAGCCGAATATTCCCTGATCGCTAAACTGCTTCTGCAGTCAAAATGGCAAAAGCGAACAGAGTGGGACCAGCCAATTGAGGGCGACGATATAAAGCAATGGAAATGTTGGTTGCGCAGCCTAAGCCAAGCATGCAAGATAAGGATACCCCGATGTTACGCTGAAGAGTTCTTTGGGGAACCAATTGAACTACACATATTTTGCGATGCGAGTGAGTCAGCTTATGCAGCAGTTGGATACTGGCGCATACGTACGAAATCTGGATGGAAGTCCGCATTTATAATGGGAAAGACCAAGTGTGCCCCAATGAAACTATCGACCATACCCAGGCTCGAGCTACAGGCGGCAGTGCTAGGAACTCGTCTCAGGAAATGTATTCTTGAGGGTCACGACGTCAACCCCAAATGTGTCCACATGTGGTCCGACTCCAAGACTGTCTTAGCATGGATTAAATCAGATCACAGAAAATATAAGCCATATGTAGGACACAGAATTGACGAGATACTTGAAGCCACAAGGTTGGAAGATTGGCATTGGGTGCCTACTAAGGATAACCCGGCAGACTTTGGCACCAAACTCAGATCTGGAACTCGAGAAACCTCCTGGTTGAGAGGCCCTCAATTCCTTCAAGAGGACGCAAGTCAATGGAATCTAGGAACTTCAGACGTTGGTGACACGGAACTGGAACTAAGAAGCAAGTTTACGTTATCAATCAATGAGATGTCTTCAAATGGATCTGTCAATATCGTATTCAGGGAGTTGCTGGAAAGGTTCTCTTCATTTACAAGGCGGATGCGAGTTGTCGCTTGGGTCTACAGGATGTGTGATCGTAAGATCAAACGAAAAGTCTACCTTGATGTAGCTGAAATTGAAGAAGCTGTACTCATAGTGATCCGCAATGTACAGGATGTTGCATTTCATGATGAGCGGGTGGCGCTATTGACTGGACAGTCCATCGAAAAGAACAGCAAGCTGTGGAAGTTGTCTCCGATCATAGACGGAAGAGAAGTGATCCGCATGAATGGGCGTATTAATAACGCATGTTCGGTTGGAGAAGAAACCAGGCGTCCAATATTAATGCCCCAAGGGCATCACGTTACAAAATTGATCGTGCGACATTATCACGAGCTATGGAAACACCAGAATGAAAACACAATTATAGCAGAAATACGCAGAAAGTACTACATACCACACTGCCGACAGGAGGTTCGCCGTGCAGCTAGAAATTGTATGACTTGTAAAATCCAGAGAGCTTCACCAAAAATGCCATTAATGGGACAACTTCCTAAGGACAGACTCTCTCCGTACGTACGCTTATTCTCATATGTTGGAATCGTTTATATGGGACCGTTTCTGGTTGTAAGAGGAAGGCCTGGATAGAAGAAACGCTGGATATGCATATTTACATGCCTTACGCGGAAGACCAGTAAGAATCCGATCTGACAATGGTACCATTTTGGTGGGAGCTGAGCGTGAATTGAAAAGAGAATTACAGGACCTCGATCACATTAGAATAGCGAACGAGCTGTCAACCAAGCAGATCGAATGGCTGTTTAATTGCCCGCTAAACCCCCATGCAGGTGGGTGCTGGGAAAGATTGGTACGCAGTGTGAAGAGGGCCATAGGACACGCGCTGCATGACAAAAACCTGAAAGAAGACATACTGTATAGCCTAATGTGTAACGCTGAAAACATAGTAAATTCCAGACCGCTTACACACATTGCTCTGGATAACCCCACAGACGATCCGATAACCCCTAATCACTTTCTTTTAGGTTCTCCCAATTCTAGCCAGACACCACATCCACAAGAGGAGAAGTACCAGCCAACTCGAAAGGAATGGCGCATCGCTCAGCAGATCTCACACTCATTTTGGAACAAGTGGCTCAATGAGTACCTACCAGACCTATGCAGACGGACAAAGTGGCATCACCCAATGCCACCACTCGCTGAAATGGACATTGTTCTTATCTGTGATAAGAATCTTCATCGATCTCAATGGAAAAAGGGAGTTATTCTAGCAGTCACGCCTGGACGCGACGGACAGGTTCGCTCAGCCACTGTAAAGACGACGGCTGGAGTTCTACACCGCCCAACCTGTATGCTGGAAAAGCTAGACATATTGTGAATCACGAGCGTGCTTGATTCACGGTGGTGGGGATGTTGTCGAGAAAAATTAGCTTATATATACTTAGTTTTAAGCAAGGGCACAGATACCCTACGTAAAGAAAAAAGAGAGAAGAAAAATGGCCACACTATGAAAAGACAAGAAGGTCACATTAGTTTGAGCAGTCGAAGAAAGAGCGGGGAGAAAAGACGAAGCGTGCGTAGATATATTACCTACATATAAGAATAAAATGTACTAACCTCCTTTTGCAAATAGGAAATAAAACGCAACCAACGCCTAAATACCTATGAAGATAAGAGATTGTGTTTTATCCGCAATTCTCACGTTCCTGGACTCAACATCTTTTATTTCACTTCTTGGAAGCCAATGACGCTAGAGTTCTTGGAGTTTGTATGAAGACGGGCAGAAACTCGTGGTGCAAGCACTGAAGTATACTGGACATTGGAAAAGCGACGGAACCCACAAGGAGACGGTCATCTCGCTCGTGGGTGGATAATAAACATTGCAGAACACGGAGGCCAACGTGGGTGCGCACGTCAGGCAGCTGAAAAAAGCGCACATTTATATGTATGTATGCGAGATCGTGCACATACTGCCATCTCGCTCTAACCAACGAAGTTCTTGCGGGCCAGCAACTAGAGGCTTGAGTGCGCAGTTGGCTGATGAAATCGAGTGAAAATTTCTGGATTGTGGTTTGTTTGGTAAGTGCCAATTTGATTGTTGATTTGGGGAAAGGTTAGTCTGCGGGTGATGATTACCAGAGCAATGAGCAAATTAAGGGCAACGGATGAAATGGACGAGGACAACGTTGAGATGGGAAAAGTGGAAAGAGAATCCGCGCAAGGTGAAGCCTCAAATATGGAGGGGGCCGGGCCCGGCACATCAAAAGAAGCCCATCACATGGCGTTGTTAACGTTATGATGGAGATGTGGCGCCAAATGCAAGAAAGTCAGCGGGCCAATGCAATGCAAATGGTTCCAAATGGAAGTTCTGCGGATGAATCAAATTCAAATGGAAAAAACTAATATACTTCTGCGATCCCTTGGTATTAGTGGAAGGAGAACTGGCGAGCCAGGACCACAATCAACCACGGCTGAGCCCTCAGTGATATCAGACGCAGTCTCATCACCAAGGCAACCGGTTCCTTCTCAGGAAACGCAAAGAAAGTTGTACGATCTACCGGAGTTTAATGGTGCTCCCGAAGAGTGGCCAATGTTCAACGAAGCTTTCACTATGACCACTGCAGAGTACGGATACAGTGACAGGCAAAATTTGTTACGCCTCCAAAAGGCAATAAAGGGCAAGGCTAGGGAGACCGTTGAATGTTTGCTTATTCACAGTTCTAACGTTTCAAATATTTTAGAGACCCTTAAACCAAATTTTGGTAGACCGGAGAAACTCGTAAAAAGCCATATTAGTCGCGTTAGAGAATTTCCGAGCATTCGCGAAGGGAGATTGGAACAATTAGTAGAGTTCAAAATGAAGGTACAAAACTTGGCTTCATTCTTAGAAGCAGCTAACGCACATCAGCAGTTAAAAAACCCAACATTAATGGAGAAGTTAATCTTAAAGTTGCCAGTGCAACAGAGACTGGAGTGGGCACGCCATTCCAAGCAACTAGGAGATGAAAAATCGACCAGTCATTTAAGTCTATGGCTTCAGGGATTGGCCGAAGAAGTGCAAGACGCAGGATTGGTTGACGATCAGGCGACGTTCAAGCCAAAGAAGGAAAAGTCGAGACTATTCCATGCAAACGACATCGGACTTGTAACCATGAAGGCGTGCTCCGTCTGCAATGGGAAACACGACTTGGAAAACTGTAACTCATTTGCCAGTTAGAACTTGAAAAAAAATGGCTGCATGTAAGGGAAAGAAAATTATGCTTCAATTGCCTAAAGTACGGCCATCGTAGTCAAAAATGTAGACGACATCACCAATGTGGACTTGATGGATGTGCCAAACGCATTCACCGTTTGCTCCATGCAGAATCAGTTAATCAACCAGGCGAGGAAGTAAAGTTCACAGGAACAGCAACGCATGAGGCTAGCTCAATGATTTGTTTAAGATATTGCCTGTTAATCTTCATGCTAAAAATAAAATAGTGAGGTGCCACGCCTTTTTGGATGAAGGTTCTGCAGTAACCCTTATAAATGAAAGCCTGGCAGACGAGTTAGGATTACATGGGCCCAAAGAAAGTCTGACATTGCAATGGTTTGGAGAAAAGACATCAACGGAATTGGTCAGCCGATTTAATATTGGAATATCTGATGAACGTGGAGGCAAGGTCTATGCACTAAACGGAGTAAGGACTATTAAGGATTTACGGCTGCCGAAGCAATCCGTAAACATGTCTGAGCTAAGTTCGCAATACCCACATATAAAGAGTATTCCTTTGAAAGGCTATAGAAATGCTAGACCTGAAATACTAATCGGACTAGATAACCTACATTTGATAGCTCCAAAGCAAATGAGATCTATGGGATACGTTGGGCCAGCCATTGCATTAACCAATCTGGGATGGGTTGCGTATGGAAAATGTCGCGGAGAATCAGGAACCATGAGTTATGTAAAGGCCGTACATCTGGTTAAACACAATGACGAGCACATTGAACAGTTGGTGCGAGACTACATCACAAATACGGAAATGGATGTGCGGATTGTGAAAAACCACGTAGAAGGTCGAGAAACTGAGAGATCGAACCGATTGCTATCAACCACGACAAAAACGTATTGGTGACCGTTTTGAAACGGATTACTATGGAAAGTGGATGACGTCGTCTTGCCTGACAGCAAGAAAATGGCAATAAAGAGACAATTGTCTTTGGAAAGAAAATTTATACATGATCCAGAGTGCTACAAAAAATACTGCGACCTGATGGAAGCATACGAAGAAAAGTCATACATTCGGCATATCACAAGCAATGAACTGGAAGTGGACAGAAAAAGAATGGTTCCTGCCTCATTTTGGGTCTTAAATCCTAACAAGCCGGCAAGTTGAGAATTGTTTTCGACGCGGCTGCAGAAGTCGATGGAGTGTCGTTAAACTCCATGCTCATGACTGGCCCGACGGGTATCAATCCTAACGGACATTCTTATGAGGTTCAGACAGAAACCGATTGGAGTCTGTGCTGACATAGGCAGAAATGTTCCACCAAGTCATAATACGAAAGGAGGATCGATGTGCCCAACGCATACTATGGAGGAAGAATCCAGGCGACGAGATGAAGGAGTATGAAATGCAGGTCATGACCTTTGGAGCCAAATGTTCACCGGCCTCTGCTCAATATGTGAAAAATAGAAACGCACTTGAATTTAAGGAATCGTATCCAGATGCGGTGAATGCCATTATTAAAAACCATTATGTGGACGATTTGGTGCATTGTTTTTCATCCGAAGAATCGGCTGTGAGAGTCGTGAAGGAGATAGTTGACATTCACAAAAAGGGAGGATTCGAACTGAGAAAGTTTGTGTCCAATTCGAAATTCTTCAACAAGGTTTTTGGTAACGAACAAGTAGCTGAACCCATAACTCTTGATAGGGATGAATCTTCGATTATCAAAAG
>NW_022881629.1:0-25509 GCF_003369915.1 Drosophila miranda | reverse complement strand
GGGTCGGAAACGATTCCTTCTGGACGTTACACACATCCACTTTTACCACAAATCTAATATACCCAATATCATTTTGAGTATCGGTATAACGAGGGGGAACGTTGTGAGTTGCTGCGGACACCGCAACTCTACGGTTATACCCGATACTAAGTCAGTATGGCTCTCCTCGGCAGACGCCGCTAATATTAAACGACACGACAAAGAGTGCGTGCGAGAGAGACAGAAAATCAGTCTGAGCGTGACGTCGGGCGCTGCGTAGCCACTGCAAATTGATTTGTTCCTATTGGCTATAAAAATGATCTGATCTGATCCAGATTCAGCAATCTGATAGATATGGTCATTATCTATGATTCTGCGTTTTTAGTTTTCTCGAATGTGCAATATTGTGGATGCAACAGATTTTCGTCCTTTGTGTGGGGCGAAAGGGGTGGGGCGAAATTTGAGATACACGTTTTATAGTAAGATCTAACAGGAGTGCGGATACCAAATTTGGTTACTCTAGCCTAATAGTCTCTGATTATGAATATCCCCAGATTTTCGTCCTTTGCGGGGGCGGAAGGGGGTGTGGCGAAATTTTGAAACAAACTCGTCTCGGTCCGATATATAAGGAGTGTGGATACAAAATTTGGTTGCTCTAGCTTTTGTAGTCTCTGAGATCTAGGCGCTAATGTTTTACTCTAAGCAAAGCCGCCTATGCTACGTGTGTGTTAGAGAGAGACAGGGCGAGAAAAAATGAAATTGTTTTCTTGATGCTGGCTATAATAATAATACGATCCAATTCAGATTCCGCAGTCTTAAAGATATGGTCATTCTCTACAATTCTACGTTTTTGGTTTTCTCATATCTTTAAAATTGTGGATGCCACAGATTTTCGTCTTTGTGGGGGCGGAAGTGGGCGGGCGAAGTTTTGAAATATTTTTGTAGCAGTGACATATCACAGAAGTCTGGATCCAAAACATCGTTGCTCTAGCTCTTATAGTCTTTGAGCACTAGGCGCTGAAGGGGACGGACAGACGGACAGACGGACGGACGGACAGACGGACAGACAGACAGGGCTCAATCGACTCGGCTATTGATGCTGATCAAGAATATATATACTTTATGGGGTCGGAAACGATTCCTTCTGGACGTTACACACATCCACTTTTACCACAAATCTAATATACCCAATACTCATTTTGAGTATCGGGTATAACGAGGGGGAACGTTGTGAGTTGCTGCGGACACCGCAACTCTACGGTTATACCCGATACTAAGTCAGTATGGCTCTCCTCCGGCAGACGCCGCTAATATAAAACGACACGACAAAGAGTGCGTGCGAGAGAGACAGAAAATCAGTCTGAGCGTGACGTCGGGCGCTGCGTAGCCACTGCAAATTGATTTGTTCCTTTGGCTATAAAAATGATCTGATCTGATCCAGATTCAGCAATCTGATAGATATGGTCATTATCTATGATTCTGCGTTTTTAGTTTTCTCGAATGTGCAATATTGTGGATGCAACAGATTTTCGTCTTTGTGTGGGCGGAAGGGGTGGGCGAAATTTGAGATACACGTTTTATAGTAAGATCTAACAGGAGTGCGATACAAATTTGGTTACTCTAGCCTTAATAGTCTCTGAGATTTTGAATATCCCAGATTTTCGTCCTTTGCGGGGCGGAAGGGGGTGTGGCGAAATTTTGAAACAAACTCGTCTCGGTCCGATATATTAGGAGTGTGGATACCAAATTTGGTTGCTCTAGCTTTTGTAGTCTCTGAGATCTAGGCGCTAATGTTTTACTCTAAGCAAAGCCGCCTATGCTACGTGTGTGTTAGAGAGAGACAGGGCGAGAAAAAATGAAATTGTTTTCTTGATGCTGGCTATAATAATAATACGATCCAATTCAGATTCCGCAGTCTTAAAGATATGGTCATTCTCTACAATTCTACGTTTTTGGTTTTCTCATATCTTTAAAATTGTGGATGCCACAGATTTTCGTCCTTTGTGGGGGCGGAAGTGGGCGGGGCGAAGTTTTGAAATATTTTTGTAGCAGTGACATATCACAGAAGTCTGGATCCAAAACATCGTTGCTCTAGCTCTTATAGTCTTTGAGCACTAGGCGCTGAAGGGGACGGACAGACGGACAGACGGACGGACGGACAGACGGACAGACAGACAGGGCTCAATCGACTCGGCTATTGATGCTGATCAAGAATATATATACTTTATGGGGTCGGAAACGATTCCTTCTGGACGTTACACACATCCACTTTTACCACAAATCTAATATACCCCAATACTCATTTTGAGTATCGGGTATAACGAGGGGGAACGTTGTGAGTTGCTGCGGACACCGCAACTCTACGGTTATACCCGATACTAAGTCAGTATGGCTCTCCTCCGGCAGACGCCGCTAATATTAAACGACACGACAAAGAGTGCGTGCGAGAGAGACAGAAAATCAGTCTGAGCGTGACGTCGGGCGCTGCGTAGCCACTGCAAATTGATTTGTTCCTATTGGCTATAAAAATGATCTGATCTGATCCAGATTCAGCAATCTGATAGATATGGTCATTATCTATGATTCTGCGTTTTTAGTTTTCTCGAATGTGCAATATTGTGGATGCAACAGATTTTCGTCCTTTGTGTGGGCGGAAGGGGGTGGGGCGAAATTTTGAGATACACGTTTTATAGTAAGATCTAACAGGAGTGCGGATACCAAATTTGGTTACTCTAGCCTTAATAGTCTCTGAGATTTTTGAATATCCCCAGATTTTCGTCCTTTGCGGGGGCGGAAGGGGGTGTGGCGAAATTTTGAAACAAACTCGTCTCGGTCCGATATATTAGGAGTGTGGATACCAAATTTGGTTGCTCTAGCTTTTGTAGTCTCTGAGATCTAGGCGCTAATGTTTTACTCTAAGCAAAGCCGCCTATGCTACGTGTGTGTTAGAGAGAGACAGGGCGAGAAAAAATGAAATTGTTTTCTTGATGCTGGCTATAATAATAATACGATCCAATTCAGATTCCGCAGTCTTAAAGATATGGTCATTCTCTACAATTCTACGTTTTTGGTTTTCTCATATCTTTAAAATTGTGGATGCCACAGATTTTCGTCCTTTGTGGGGGCGGAAGTGGGCGGGGCGAAGTTTTGAAATATTTTTGTAGCAGTGACATATCACAGAAGTCTGGATCCAAAACATCGTTGCTCTAGCTCTTATAGTCTTTGAGCACTAGGCGCTGAAGGGGACGGACAGACGGACAGACGGACGACGGACAGACGGACAGACAGACAGGGCTCAATCGACTCGGCTATTGATGCTGATCAAGAATATATATACTTTATGGGGTCGGAAACGATTCCTTCTGGACGTTACACACATCCACTTTTACCACAAATCTAATATACCCCAATACTCATTTTGAGTATCGGGTATAACGAGGGGGAACGTTGTGAGTTGCTGCGGACACCGCAACTCTACGGTTATACCCGATACTAAGTCAGTATGGCTCTCCTCCGGCAGACGCCGCTAATATTAAACGACACGACAAAGAGTGCGTGCGAGAGAGACAGAAAATCAGTCTGAGCGTGACGTCGGGCGCTGCGTAGCCACTGCAAATTGATTTGTTCCTATTGGCTATAAAAATGATCTGATCTGATCCAGATTCAGCAATCTGATAGATATGGTCATTATCTATGATTCTGCGTTTTTAGTTTTCTCGAATGTGCAATATTGTGGATGCAACAGATTTTCGTCCTTTGTGTGGGCGGAAGGGGTGGGCGAAATTTTGAGATACACGTTTTATAGTAAGATCTAACAGGAGTGCGGATACCAAATTTGGTTACTCTAGCCTTAATAGTCTCTGAGATTTTTGAATATCCCCAGATTTTCGTCCTTTGCGGGGGCGGAAGGGGGTGTGGCGAAATTTTGAAACAAACTCGTCTCGGTCCGATATATTAGGAGTGTGGATACCAAATTTGGTTGCTCTAGCTTTTGTAGTCTCTGAGATCTAGGCGCTAATGTTTTACTCTAAGCAAAGCCGCCTATGCTACGTGTGTGTTAGAGAGAGACAGGGCGAGAAAAAATGAAATTGTTTTCTTGATGCTGGCTATAATAATAATACGATCCAATTCAGATTCCGCAGTCTTAAAGATATGGTCATTCTCTACAATTCTACGTTTTTGGTTTTCTCATATCTTTAAAATTGTGGATGCCACAGATTTTCGTCCTTTGTGGGGGCGGAAGTGGGCGGGGCGAAGTTTTGAAATATTTTTGTAGCAGTGACATATCACAGAAGTCTGGATCCAAAACATCGTTGCTCTAGCTCTTATAGTCTTTGAGCACTAGGCGCTGAAGGGGACGGACAGACGGACAGACGGACGACGGACAGACGGACAGACAGACAGGGCTCAATCGACTCGGCTATTGATGCTGATCAAGAATATATATACTTTATGGGGTCGGAAACGATTCCTTCTGGACGTTACACACATCCACTTTTACCACAAATCTAATATACCCCAATACTCATTTTGAGTATCGGGTATAACGAGGGGGAACGTTGTGAGTTGCTGCGGACACCGCAACTCTACGGTTATACCCGATACTAAGTCAGTATGGCTCTCCTCCGGCAGACGCCGCTAATATTAAACGACACGACAAAGAGTGCGTGCGAGAGAGACAGAAAATCAGTCTGAGCGTGACGTCGGGCGCTGCGTAGCCACTGCAAATTGATTTGTTCCTATTGGCTATAAAAATGATCTGATCTGATCCAGATTCAGCAATCTGATAGATATGGTCATTATCTATGATTCTGCGTTTTTAGTTTTCTCGAATGTGCAATATTGTGGATGCAACAGATTTTCGTCCTTTGTGTGGGCGGAAGGGGGTGGGCGAAATTTTGAGATACACGTTTTATAGTAAGATCTAACAGGAGTGCGGATACCAAATTTGGTTACTCTAGCCTTAATAGTCTCTGAGATTTTTGAATATCCCCAGATTTTCGTCCTTTGCGGGGGCGGAAGGGGGTGTGGCGAAATTTTGAAACAAACTCGTCTCGGTCCGATATATTAGGAGTGTGGATACCAAATTTGGTTGCTCTAGCTTTTGTAGTCTCTGAGATCTAGGCGCTAATGTTTTACTCTAAGCAAAGCCGCCTATGCTACGTGTGTGTTAGAGAGAGACAGGGCGAGAAAAAATGAAATTGTTTTCTTGATGCTGGCTATAATAATAATACGATCCAATTCAGATTCCGCAGTCTTAAAGATATGGTCATTCTCTACAATTCTACGTTTTTGGTTTTCTCATATCTTTAAAATTGTGGATGCCACAGATTTTCGTCCTTTGTGGGGGCGGAAGTGGGCGGGGCGAAGTTTTGAAATATTTTTGTAGCAGTGACATATCACAGAAGTCTGGATCCAAAACATCGTTGCTCTAGCTCTTATAGTCTTTGAGCACTAGGCGCTGAAGGGGACGGACAGACGGACAGACGGACAGACGGACAGACGGACAGACAGACAGGGCTCAATCGACTCGGCTATTGATGCTGATCAAGAATATATATACTTTATGGGGTCGGAAACGATTCCTTCTGGACGTTACACACATCCACTTTTACCACAAATCTAATATACCCCAATACTCATTTTGAGTATCGGGTATAACGAGGGGGAACGTTGTGAGTTGCTGCGGACACCGCAACTCTACGGTTATACCCGATACTAAGTCAGTATGGCTCTCCTCCGGCAGACGCCGCTAATATTAAACGACACGACAAAGAGTGCGTGCGAGAGAGACAGAAAATCAGTCTGAGCGTGACGTCGGGCGCTGCGTAGCCACTGCAAATTGATTTGTTCCTATTGGCTATAAAAATGATCTGATCTGATCCAGATTCAGCAATCTGATAGATATGGTCATTATCTATGATTCTGCGTTTTTAGTTTTCTCGAATGTGCAATATTGTGGATGCAACAGATTTTCGTCCTTTGTGTGGGCGGAAGGGGGTGGGCGAAATTTGAGATACACGTTTTATAGTAAGATCTAACAGGAGTGCGGATACCAAATTTGGTTACTCTAGCCTTAATAGTCTCTGAGATTTTTGAATATCCCCAGATTTTCGTCCTTTGCGGGGGCGGAAGGGGGTGTGGCGAAATTTTGAAACAAACTCGTCTCGGTCCGATATATTAGGAGTGTGGATACCAAATTTGGTTGCTCTAGCTTTTGTAGTCTCTGAGATCTAGGCGCTAATGTTTTACTCTAAGCAAAGCCGCCTATGCTACGTGTGTGTTAGAGAGAGACAGGGCGAGAAAAAATGAAATTGTTTTCTTGATGCTGGCTATAATAATAATACGATCCAATTCAGATTCCGCAGTCTTAAAGATATGGTCATTCTCTACAATTCTACGTTTTTGGTTTTCTCATATCTTTAAAATTGTGGATGCCACAGATTTTCGTCCTTTGTGGGGGCGGAAGTGGGCGGGGCGAAGTTTTGAAATATTTTTGTAGCAGTGACATATCACAGAAGTCTGGATCCAAAACATCGTTGCTCTAGCTCTTATAGTCTTTGAGCACTAGGCGCTGAAGGGGACGGACAGACGGACAGACGGACAGACGACGGACAGACAGACAGGGCTCAATCGACTCGGCTATTGATGCTGATCAAGAATATATATACTTTATGGGGTCGGAAACGATTCCTTCTGGACGTTACACACATCCACTTTTACCACAAATCTAATATACCCCAATACTCATTTTGAGTATCGGGTATAACGAGGGGGAACGTTGTGAGTTGCTGCGGACACCGCAACTCTACGGTTATACCCGATACTAAGTCAGTATGGCTCTCCTCCGGCAGACGCCGCTAATATTAAACGACACGACAAAGAGTGCGTGCGAGAGAGACAGAAAATCAGTCTGAGCGTGACGTCGGGCGCTGCGTAGCCACTGCAAATTGATTTGTTCCTATTGGCTATAAAAATGATCTGATCTGATCCAGATTCAGCAATCTGATAGATATGGTCATTATCTATGATTCTGCGTTTTTAGTTTTCTCGAATGTGCAATATTGTGGATGCAACAGATTTTCGTCCTTTGTGTGGGCGGAAGGGGGTGGGCGAAATTTTGAGATACACGTTTTATAGTAAGATCTAACAGGAGTGCGGATACCAAATTTGGTTACTCTAGCCTTAATAGTCTCTGAGATTTTTGAATATCCCCAGATTTTCGTCCTTTGCGGGGCGGAAGGGGGTGTGGCGAAATTTTGAAACAAACTCGTCTCGGTCCGATATATTAGGAGTGTGGATACCAAATTTGGTTGCTCTAGCTTTTGTAGTCTCTGAGATCTAGGCGCTAATGTTTTACTCTAAGCAAAGCCGCCTATGCTACGTGTGTGTTAGAGAGAGACAGGGCGAGAAAAAATGAAATTGTTTTCTTGATGCTGGCTATAATAATAATACGATCCAATTCAGATTCCGCAGTCTTAAAGATATGGTCATTCTCTACAATTCTACGTTTTTGGTTTTCTCATATCTTTAAAATTGTGGATGCCACAGATTTTCGTCCTTTGTGGGGGCGGAAGTGGGCGGGGCGAAGTTTTGAAATATTTTTGTAGCAGTGACATATCACAGAAGTCTGGATCCAAAACATCGTTGCTCTAGCTCTTATAGTCTTTGAGCACTAGGCGCTGAAGGGGACGGACAGACGGACAGACGGACAGACGGACAGACAGACAGGGCTCAATCGACTCGGCTATTGATGCTGATCAAGAATATATATACTTTATGGGGTCGGAAACGATTCCTTCTGGACGTTACACACATCCACTTTTACCACAAATCTAATATACCCCAATACTCATTTTGAGTATCGGGTATAACGAGGGGGAACGTTGTGAGTTGCTGCGGACACCGCAACTCTACGGTTATACCCGATACTAAGTCAGTATGGCTCTCCTCCGGCAGACGCCGCTAATATTAAACGACACGACAAAGAGTGCGTGCGAGAGAGACAGAAAATCAGTCTGAGCGTGACGTCGGGCGCTGCGTAGCCACTGCAAATTGATTTGTTCCTATTGGCTATAAAAATGATCTGATCTGATCCAGATTCAGCAATCTGATAGATATGGTCATTATCTATGATTCTGCGTTTTTAGTTTTCTCGAATGTGCAATATTGTGGATGCAACAGATTTTCGTCCTTTGTGTGGGCGGAAGGGGTGGGGCGAAATTTTGAGATACACGTTTTATAGTAAGATCTAACAGGAGTGCGGATACCAAATTTGGTTACTCTAGCCTTAATAGTCTCTGAGATTTTTGAATATCCCCAGATTTTCGTCCTTTGCGGGGCGGAAGGGGGTGTGGCGAAATTTTGAAACAAACTCGTCTCGGTCCGATATATTAGGAGTGTGGATACCAAATTTGGTTGCTCTAGCTTTTGTAGTCTCTGAGATCTAGGCGCTAATGTTTTACTCTAAGCAAAGCCGCCTATGCTACGTGTGTGTTAGAGAGAGACAGGGCGAGAAAAAATGAAATTGTTTTCTTGATGCTGGCTATAATAATAATACGATCCAATTCAGATTCCGCAGTCTTAAAGATATGGTCATTCTCTACAATTCTACGTTTTTGGTTTTCTCATATCTTTAAAATTGTGGATGCCACAGATTTTCGTCCTTTGTGGGGGCGGAAGTGGGCGGGGCGAAGTTTTGAAATATTTTTGTAGCAGTGACATATCACAGAAGTCTGGATCCAAAACATCGTTGCTCTAGCTCTTATAGTCTTTGAGCACTAGGCGCTGAAGGGGACGGACAGACGGACAGACGGACAGACGGACAGACGGACAGACAGACAGGGCTCAATCGACTCGGCTATTGATGCTGATCAAGAATATATATACTTTATGGGGTCGGAAACGATTCCTTCTGGACGTTACACACATCCACTTTTACCACAAATCTAATATACCCCAATACTCATTTTGAGTATCGGGTATAACGAGGGGGAACGTTGTGAGTTGCTGCGGACACCGCAACTCTACAGTTATACCCGATACTAAGTCAGTATGGCTCTCCTCCGGCAGACGCCGCTAATATTAAACGACACGACAAAGAGTGCGTGCGAGAGAGACAGAAAATCAGTCTGAGCGTGACGTCGGGCGCTGCGTAGCCACTGCAAATTGATTTGTTCCTATTGGCTATAAAAATGATCTGATCTGATCCAGATTCAGCAATCTGATAGATATGGTCATTATCTATGATTCTGCGTTTTTAGTTTTCTCGAATGTGCAATATTGTGGATGCAACAGATTTTCGTCCTTTGTGTGGGCGGAAGGGGTGGGGCGAAATTTTGAGATACACGTTTTATAGTAAGATCTAACAGGAGTGCGGATACCAAATTTGGTTACTCTAGCCTTAATAGTCTCTGAGATTTTTGAATATCCCCAGATTTTCGTCCTTTGCGGGGCGGAAGGGGGTGTGGCGAAATTTTGAAACAAACTCGTCTCGGTCCGATATATTAGGAGTGTGGATACCAAATTTGGTTGCTCTAGCTTTTGTAGTCTCTGAGATCTAGGCGCTAATGTTTTACTCTAAGCAAAGCCGCCTATGCTACGTGTGTGTTAGAGAGAGACAGGGCGAGAAAAAATGAAATTGTTTTCTTGATGCTGGCTATAATAATAATACGATCCAATTCAGATTCCGCAGTCTTAAAGATATGGTCATTCTCTACAATTCTACGTTTTTGGTTTTCTCATATCTTTAAAATTGTGGATGCCACAGATTTTCGTCCTTTGTGGGGGCGGAAGTGGGCGGGGCGAAGTTTTGAAATATTTTTGTAGCAGTGACATATCACAGAAGTCTGGATCCAAAACATCGTTGCTCTAGCTCTTATAGTCTTTGAGCACTAGGCGCTGAAGGGGACGGACAGACGGACAGACGGACAGGACGGACAGACAGACAGGGCTCAATCGACTCGGCTATTGATGCTGATCAAGAATATATATACTTTATGGGGTCGGAAACGATTCCTTCTGGACGTTACACACATCCACTTTTACCACAAATCTAATATACCCCAATACTCATTTTGAGTATCGGGTATAACGAGGGGGAACGTTGTGAGTTGCTGCGGACACCGCAACTCTACGGTTATACCCGATACTAAGTCAGTATGGCTCTCCTCCGGCAGACGCCGCTAATATTAAACGACACGACAAAGAGTGCGTGCGAGAGAGACAGAAAATCAGTCTGAGCGTGACGTCGGGCGCTGCGTAGCCACTGCAAATTGATTTGTTCCTATTGGCTATAAAAATGATCTGATCTGATCCAGATTCAGCAATCTGATAGATATGGTCATTATCTATGATTCTGCGTTTTTAGTTTTCTCGAATGTGCAATATTGTGGATGCAACAGATTTTCGTCCTTTGTGTGGGCGGAAGGGGGTGGGCGAAATTTTGAGATACACGTTTTATAGTAAGATCTAACAGGAGTGCGGATACCAAATTTGGTTACTCTAGCCTTAATAGTCTCTGAGATTTTTGAATATCCCCAGATTTTCGTCCTTTGCGGGGGCGGAAGGGGGTGTGGCGAAATTTTGAAACAAACTCGTCTCGGTCCGATATATTAGGAGTGTGGATACCAAATTTGGTTGCTCTAGCTTTTGTAGTCTCTGAGATCTAGGCGCTAATGTTTTACTCTAAGCAAAGCCGCCTATGCTACGTGTGTGTTAGAGAGAGACAGGGCGAGAAAAAATGAAATTGTTTTCTTGATGCTGGCTATAATAATAATACGATCCAATTCAGATTCCGCAGTCTTAAAGATATGGTCATTCTCTACAATTCTACGTTTTTGGTTTTCTCATATCTTTAAAATTGTGGATGCCACAGATTTTCGTCCTTTGTGGGGGCGGAAGTGGGCGGGGCGAAGTTTTGAAATATTTTTGTAGCAGTGACATATCACAGAAGTCTGGATCCAAAACATCGTTGCTCTAGCTCTTATAGTCTTTGAGCACTAGGCGCTGAAGGGGACGGACAGACGGACAGACGGACGGACGGACAGACAGACAGGGCTCAATCGACTCGGCTATTGATGCTGATCAAGAATATATATACTTTATGGGGTCGGAAACGATTCCTTCTGGACGTTACACACATCCACTTTTACCACAAATCTAATATACCCCAATACTCATTTTGAGTATCGGGTATAACGAGGGGGAACGTTGTGAGTTGCTGCGGACACCGCAACTCTACGGTTATACCCGATACTAAGTCAGTATGGCTCTCCTCCGGCAGACGCCGCTAATATTAAACGACACGACAAAGAGTGCGTGCGAGAGAGACAGAAAATCAGTCTGAGCGTGACGTCGGGCGCTGCGTAGCCACTGCAAATTGATTTGTTCCTATTGGCTATAAAAATGATCTGATCTGATCCAGATTCAGCAATCTGATAGATATGGTCATTATCTATGATTCTGCGTTTTTAGTTTTCTCGAATGTGCAATATTGTGGATGCAACAGATTTTCGTCCTTTGTGTGGGCGGAAGGGGGTGGGCGAAATTTGAGATACACGTTTTATAGTAAGATCTAACAGGAGTGCGGATACCAAATTTGGTTACTCTAGCCTTAATAGTCTCTGAGATTTTTGAATATCCCCAGATTTTCGTCCTTTGCGGGGGCGGAAGGGGGTGTGGCGAAATTTTGAAACAAACTCGTCTCGGTCCGATATATTAGGAGTGTGGATACCAAATTTGGTTGCTCTAGCTTTTGTAGTCTCTGAGATCTAGGCGCTAATGTTTTACTCTAAGCAAAGCCGCCTATGCTACGTGTGTGTTAGAGAGAGACAGGGCGAGAAAAAATGAAATTGTTTTCTTGATGCTGGCTATAATAATAATACGATCCAATTCAGATTCCGCAGTCTTAAAGATATGGTCATTCTCTACAATTCTACGTTTTTGGTTTTCTCATATCTTTAAAATTGTGGATGCCACAGATTTTCGTCCTTTGTGGGGGCGGAAGTGGGCGGGGCGAAGTTTTGAAATATTTTTGTAGCAGTGACATATCACAGAAGTCTGGATCCAAAACATCGTTGCTCTAGCTCTTATAGTCTTTGAGCACTAGGCGCTGAAGGGGACGGACAGACGGACGACGGACAGACGGACAGACGGACAGACAGACAGGGCTCAATCGACTCGGCTATTGATGCTGATCAAGAATATATATACTTTATGGGGTCGGAAACGATTCCTTCTGGACGTTACACACATCCACTTTTACCACAAATCTAATATACCCCAATACTCATTTTGAGTATCGGGTATAACGAGGGGGAACGTTGTGAGTTGCTGCGGACACCGCAACTCTACGGTTATACCCGATACTAAGTCAGTATGGCTCTCCTCCGGCAGACGCCGCTAATATTAAACGACACGACAAAGAGTGCGTGCGAGAGAGACAGAAAATCAGTCTGAGCGTGACGTCGGGCGCTGCGTAGCCACTGCAAATTGATTTGTTCCTATTGGCTATAAAAATGATCTGATCTGATCCAGATTCAGCAATCTGATAGATATGGTCATTATCTATGATTCTGCGTTTTTAGTTTTCTCGAATGTGCAATATTGTGGATGCAACAGATTTTCGTCCTTTGTGTGGGCGGAAGGGGGTGGGCGAAATTTGAGATACACGTTTTATAGTAAGATCTAACAGGAGTGCGGATACCAAATTTGGTTACTCTAGCCTTAATAGTCTCTGAGATTTTTGAATATCCCCAGATTTTCGTCCTTTGCGGGGCGGAAGGGGTGTGGCGAAATTTTGAAACAAACTCGTCTCGGTCCGATATATTAGGAGTGTGGATACCAAATTTGGTTGCTCTAGCTTTTGTAGTCTCTGAGATCTAGGCGCTAATGTTTTACTCTAAGCAAAGCCGCCTATGCTACGTGTGTGTTAGAGAGAGACAGGGCGAGAAAAAATGAAATTGTTTTCTTGATGCTGGCTATAATAATAATACGATCCAATTCAGATTCCGCAGTCTTAAAGATATGGTCATTCTCTACAATTCTACGTTTTTGGTTTTCTCATATCTTTAAAATTGTGGATGCCACAGATTTTCGTCCTTTGTGGGGGCGGAAGTGGGCGGGGCGAAGTTTTGAAATATTTTTGTAGCAGTGACATATCACAGAAGTCTGGATCCAAAACATCGTTGCTCTAGCTCTTATAGTCTTTGAGCACTAGGCGCTGAAGGGGACGGACAGACGGACAGACGGACAGACGGACAGACAGACAGGGCTCAATCGACTCGGCTATTGATGCTGATCAAGAATATATATACTTTATGGGGTCGGAAACGATTCCTTCTGGACGTTACACACATCCACTTTTACCACAAATCTAATATACCCCAATACTCATTTTGAGTATCGGGTATAACGAGGGGGAACGTTGTGAGTTGCTGCGGACACCGCAACTCTACGGTTATACCCGATACTAAGTCAGTATGGCTCTCCTCCGGCAGACGCCGCTAATATTAAACGACACGACAAAGAGTGCGTGCGAGAGAGACAGAAAATCAGTCTGAGCGTGACGTCGGGCGCTGCGTAGCCACTGCAAATTGATTTGTTCCTATTGGCTATAAAAATGATCTGATCTGATCCAGATTCAGCAATCTGATAGATATGGTCATTATCTATGATTCTGCGTTTTTAGTTTTCTCGAATGTGCAATATTGTGGATGCAACAGATTTTCGTCCTTTGTGTGGGCGGAAGGGGGTGGGGCGAAATTTGAGATACACGTTTTATAGTAAGATCTAACAGGAGTGCGGATACCAAATTTGGTTACTCTAGCCTTAATAGTCTCTGAGATTTTTGAATATCCCCAGATTTTCGTCCTTTGCGGGGGCGGAAGGGGGTGTGGCGAAATTTTGAAACAAACTCGTCTCGGTCCGATATATTAGGAGTGTGGATACCAAATTTGGTTGCTCTAGCTTTTGTAGTCTCTGAGATCTAGGCGCTAATGTTTTACTCTAAGCAAAGCCGCCTATGCTACGTGTGTGTTAGAGAGAGACAGGGCGAGAAAAAATGAAATTGTTTTCTTGATGCTGGCTATAATAATAATACGATCCAATTCAGATTCCGCAGTCTTAAAGATATGGTCATTCTCTACAATTCTACGTTTTTGGTTTTCTCATATCTTTAAAATTGTGGATGCCACAGATTTTCGTCCTTTGTGGGGGCGGAAGTGGGCGGGGCGAAGTTTTGAAATATTTTTGTAGCAGTGACATATCACAGAAGTCTGGATCCAAAACATCGTTGCTCTAGCTCTTATAGTCTTTGAGCACTAGGCGCTGAAGGGGACGGACAGACGGACAGACGGACAGACGGACAGACAGACAGGGCTCAATCGACTCGGCTATTGATGCTGATCAAGAATATATATACTTTATGGGGTCGGAAACGATTCCTTCTGGACGTTACACACATCCACTTTTACCACAAATCTAATATACCCCAATACTCATTTTGAGTATCGGGTATAACGAGGGGGAACGTTGTGAGTTGCTGCGGACACCGCAACTCTACGGTTATACCCGATACTAAGTCAGTATGGCTCTCCTCCGGCAGACGCCGCTAATATTAAAACGACACGACAAAGAGTGCGTGCGAGAGAGACAGAAAATCAGTCTGAGCGTGACGTCGGGCGCTGCGTAGCCACTGCAAATTGATTTGTTCCTATTGGCTATAAAAATGATCTGATCTGATCCAGATTCAGCAATCTGATAGATATGGTCATTATCTATGATTCTGCGTTTTTAGTTTTCTCGAATGTGCAATATTGTGGATGCAACAGATTTTCGTCCTTTGTGTGGGCGGAAGGGGGTGGGCGAAATTTGAGATACACGTTTTATAGTAAGATCTAACAGGAGTGCGGATACCAAATTTGGTTACTCTAGCCTTAATAGTCTCTGAGATTTTTGAATATCCCCAGATTTTCGTCCTTTGCGGGGGCGGAAGGGGGTGTGGCGAAATTTTGAAACAAACTCGTCTCGGTCCGATATATTAGGAGTGTGGATACCAAATTTGGTTGCTCTAGCTTTTGTAGTCTCTGAGATCTAGGCGCTAATGTTTTACTCTAAGCAAAGCCGCCTATGCTACGTGTGTGTTAGAGAGAGACAGGGCGAGAAAAAATGAAATTGTTTTCTTGATGCTGGCTATAATAATAATACGATCCAATTCAGATTCCGCAGTCTTAAAGATATGGTCATTCTCTACAATTCTACGTTTTTGGTTTTCTCATATCTTTAAAATTGTGGATGCCACAGATTTTCGTCCTTTGTGGGGCGGAAGTGGGCGGGGCGAAGTTTTGAAATATTTTTGTAGCAGTGACATATCACAGAAGTCTGGATCCAAAACATCGTTGCTCTAGCTCTTATAGTCTTTGAGCACTAGGCGCTGAAGGGGACGGACAGACGGACAGACGGACGGACGGACAGACAGACAGGGCTCAATCGACTCGGCTATTGATGCTGATCAAGAATATATATACTTTATGGGGTCGGAAACGATTCCTTCTGGACGTTACACACATCCACTTTTACCACAAATCTAATATACCCCAATACTCATTTTGAGTATCGGGTATAACGAGGGGGAACGTTGTGAGTTGCTGCGGACACCGCAACTCTACGGTTATACCCGATACTAAGTCAGTATGGCTCTCCTCCGGCAGACGCCGCTAATATTAAACGACACGACAAAGAGTGCGTGCGAGAGAGACAGAAAATCAGTCTGAGCGTGACGTCGGGCGCTGCGTAGCCACTGCAAATTGATTTGTTCCTATTGGCTATAAAAATGATCTGATCTGATCCAGATTCAGCAATCTGATAGATATGGTCATTATCTATGATTCTGCGTTTTTAGTTTTCTCGAATGTGCAATATTGTGGATGCAACAGATTTTCGTCCTTTGTGTGGCGGAAGGGGGTGGGCGAAATTTGAGATACACGTTTTATAGTAAGATCTAACAGGAGTGCGGATACCAAATTTGGTTACTCTAGCCTTAATAGTCTCTGAGATTTTTGAATATCCCCAGATTTTCGTCCTTTGCGGGGGCGGAAGGGGGTGTGGCGAAATTTTGAAACAAACTCGTCTCGGTCCGATATATTAGGAGTGTGGATACCAAATTTGGTTGCTCTAGCTTTTGTAGTCTCTGAGATCTAGGCGCTAATGTTTTACTCTAAGCAAAGCCGCCTATGCTACGTGTGTGTTAGAGAGAGACAGGGCGAGAAAAAATGAAATTGTTTTCTTGATGCTGGCTATAATAATAATACGATCCAATTCAGATTCCGCAGTCTTAAAGATATGGTCATTCTCTACAATTCTACGTTTTTGGTTTTCTCATATCTTTAAAATTGTGGATGCCACAGATTTTCGTCCTTTGTGGGGGCGGAAGTGGGCGGGGCGAAGTTTTGAAATATTTTTGTAGCAGTGACATATCACAGAAGTCTGGATCCAAAACATCGTTGCTCTAGCTCTTATAGTCTTTGAGCACTAGGCGCTGAAGGGGACGGACAGACGGACAGACGGACGGACGGACAGACAGACAGGGCTCAATCGACTCGGCTATTGATGCTGATCAAGAATATATATACTTTATGGGGTCGGAAACGATTCCTTCTGGACGTTACACACATCCACTTTTACCACAAATCTAATATACCCAATACTCATTTTGAGTATCGGGTATAACGAGGGGAACGTTGTGAGTTGCTGCGGACACCGCAACTCTACGGTTATACCCGATACTAAGTCAGTATGGCTCTCCTCCGGCAGACGCCGCTAATATTAAACGACACGACAAAGAGTGCGTGCGAGAGAGACAGAAAATCAGTCTGAGCGTGACGTCGGGCGCTGCGTAGCCACTGCAAATTGATTTGTTCCTATTGGCTATAAAATGATCTGATCTGATCCAGATTCAGCAATCTGATAGATATGGTCATTATCTATGATTCTGCGTTTTTAGTTTTCTCGAATGTGCAATATTGTGGATGCAACAGATTTTCGTCCTTTGTGTGGGCGGAAGGGGGTGGGCGAAATTTGAGATACACGTTTTATAGTAAGATCTAACAGGAGTGCGGATACCAAATTTGTTATCTAGCCTTAATAGTCTCTGAGATTTTTGAATATCCCAGATTTTCGTCCTTTGCGGGGGCGGAAGGGGGTGTGGCGAAATTTTGAAACAAACTCGTCTCGGTCCGATATATTAGGAGTGTGGATACCAAATTTGGTTGCTCTAGCTTTTGTAGTCTCTGAGATTTTACTCTAAGCAAAGCCGCCTATGCTACGTGTGTGTTAGAGAGAGACAGGGCGAGAAAAAATGAAATTGTTTTCTTGATGCTGGCTATAATAATAATACGATCCAATTCAGATTCCGCAGTCTTAAAGATATGGTCATTCTCTACAATTCTACGTTTTTGGTTTTCTCATATCTTTAAAATTGTGGATGCCACAGATTTTCGTCCTTTGTGGGGGCGGAAGTGGGCGGGGCGAAGTTTTGAAATATTTTTGTAGCAGTGACATATCACAGAAGTCTGGATCCAAAACATCGTTGCTCTAGCTCTTATAGTCTTTGAGCACTAGGCGCTGAAGGGGACGGACAGACGGACAGACGGACGGACGGACAGACAGACAGGGCTCAATCGACTCGGCTATTGATGCTGATCAAGAATATATATACTTTATGGGGTCGGAAACGATTCCTTCTGGACGTTACACACATCCACTTTTACCACAAATCTAATATACCCCAATACTCATTTTGAGTATCGGGTATAACGAGGGGGAACGTTGTGAGTTGCTGCGGACACCGCAACTCTACGGTTATACCCGATACTAAGTCAGTATGGCTCTCCTCCGGCAGACGCCGCTAATATTAAACGACACGACAAAGAGTGCGTGCGAGAGAGACAGAAAATCAGTCTGAGCGTGACGTCGGGCGCTGCGTAGCCACTGCAAATTGATTTGTTCCTATTGGCTATAAAAATGATCTGATCTGATCCAGATTCAGCAATCTGATAGATATGGTCATTATCTATGATTCTGCGTTTTTAGTTTTCTCGAATGTGCAATATTGTGGATGCAACAGATTTTCGTCCTTTGTGTGGGCGGAAGGGGGTGGGCGAAATTTTGAGATACACGTTTTATAGTAAGATCTAACAGGAGTGCGGATACCAAATTTGGTTACTCTAGCCTTAATAGTCTCTGAGATTTTTGAATATCCCCAGATTTTCGTCCTTTGCGGGGCGGAAGGGGGTGTGGCGAAATTTTGAAACAAACTCGTCTCGGTCCGATATATTAGGAGTGTGGATACCAAATTTGGTTGCTCTAGCTTTTGTAGTCTCTGAGATCTAGGCGCTAATGTTTTACTCTAAGCAAAGCCGCCTATGCTACGTGTGTGTTAGAGAGAGACAGGGCGAGAAAAAATGAAATTGTTTTCTTGATGCTGGCTATAATAATAATACGATCCAATTCAGATTCCGCAGTCTTAAAGATATGGTCATTCTCTACAATTCTACGTTTTTGGTTTTCTCATATCTTTAAAATTGTGGATGCCACAGATTTTCGTCCTTTGTGGGGGCGGAAGTGGGCGGGGCGAAGTTTTGAAATATTTTTGTAGCAGTGACATATCACAGAAGTCTGGATCCAAAACATCGTTGCTCTAGCTCTTATAGTCTTTGAGCACTAGGCGCTGAAGGGGACGGACAGACGGACGGACGGACGGACAGACGGACAGACAGACAGGGCTCAATCGACTCGGCTATTGATGCTGATCAAGAATATATATACTTTATGGGGTCGGAAACGATTCCTTCTGGACGTTACACACATCCACTTTTACCACAAATCTAATATACCCCAATACTCATTTTGAGTATCGGGTATAACGAGGGGGAACGTTGTGAGTTGCTGCGGACACCGCAACTCTACGGTTATACCCGATACTAAGTCAGTATGGCTCTCCTCCGGCAGACGCCGCTAATATTAAACGACACGACAAAGAGTGCGTGCGAGAGAGACAGAAAATCAGTCTGAGCGTGACGTCGGGCGCTGCGTAGCCACTGCAAATTGATTTGTTCCTATTGGCTATAAAAATGATCTGATCTGATCCAGATTCAGCAATCTGATAGATATGGTCATTATCTATGATTCTGCGTTTTTAGTTTTCTCGAATGTGCAATATTGTGGATGCAACAGATTTTCGTCCTTTGTGTGGGCGGAAGGGGGGTGGCGAAATTTTGAGATACACGTTTTATAGTAAGATCTAACAGGAGTGCGGATACCAAATTTGGTTACTAGCCTAATAGTCTCTGAGATTTTTGATATCCCAGATTTTCGTCCTTTGCGGGGGCGGAGGGGTGTGGCGAAATTTTGAAACAAACTCGTCTCGGTCCGATATATTAGGAGTGTGGATACCAAATTTGGTTGCTCTAGCTTTTGTAGTCTCAGGCGCTAATGTTTTACTCTAAGCAAAGCCGCCTATGCTACGTGTGTGTTAGAGAGAGACAGGGCGAGAAAAAATGAAATTGTTTTCTTGATGCTGGCTATAATAATAATACGATCCAATTCAGATTCCGCAGTCTTAAAGATATGGTCATTCTCTACAATTCTACGTTTTTGGTTTTCTCATATCTTTAAAATTGTGGATGCCACAGATTTTCGTCCTTTGTGGGGGCGGAAGTGGGCGGGGCGAAGTTTTGAAATATTTTTGTAGCAGTGACATATCACAGAAGTCTGGATCCAAAACATCGTTGCTCTAGCTCTTATAGTCTTTGAGCACTAGGCGCTGAAGGGGACGGACAGACGGACAGACGGACGACGGACAGACAGACAGACAGGGCTCAATCGACTCGGCTATTGATGCTGATCAAGAATATATATACTTTATGGGGTCGGAAACGATTCCTTCTGGACGTTACACACATCCACTTTTACCACAAATCTAATATACCCCAATACTCATTTTGAGTATCGGGTATAACGAGGGGGAACGTTGTGAGTTGCTGCGGACACCGCAACTCTACGGTTATACCCGATACTAAGTCAGTATGGCTCTCCTCCGGCAGACGCCGCTAATATTAAACGACACGACAAAGAGTGCGTGCGAGAGAGACAGAAAATCAGTCTGAGCGTGACGTCGGGCGCTGCGTAGCCACTGCAAATTGATTTGTTCCTATTGGCTATAAAAATGATCTGATCTGATCCAGATTCAGCAATCTGATAGATATGGTCATTATCTATGATTCTGCGTTTTTAGTTTTCTCGAATGTGCAATATTGTGGATGCAACAGATTTTCGTCCTTTGTGTGGGCGGAAGGGGGTGGGGCGAAATTTTGAGATACACGTTTTATAGTAAGATCTAACAGGAGTGCGGATACCAAATTTGGTTACTCTAGCCTTAATAGTCTCTGAGATTTTTGAATATCCCCAGATTTTCGTCCTTTGCGGGGGCGGAAGGGGGTGTGGCGAAATTTTGAAACAAACTCGTCTCGGTCCGATATATTAGGAGTGTGGATACCAAATTTGGTTGCTCTAGCTTTTGTAGTCTCTGAGATCTAGGCGCTAATGTTTTACTCTAAGCAAAGCCGCCTATGCTACGTGTGTGTTAGAGAGAGACAGGGCGAGAAAAAATGAAATTGTTTTCTTGATGCTGGCTATAATAATAATACGATCCAATTCAGATTCCGCAGTCTTAAAGATATGGTCATTCTCTACAATTCTACGTTTTTGGTTTTCTTCATATCTTTAAAATTGTGGATGCCACAGATTTTCGTCCTTTGTGGGGGCGGAAGTGGGCGGGGCGAAGTTTTGAAATATTTTTGTAGCAGTGACATATCACAGAAGTCTGGATCCAAAACATCGTTGCTTCTAGCTCTTATAGTCTTTGAGCACTAGGCGCTGAAGGGGACGGACAGACGGACAGACGGACGACGGACAGACGGACAGACAGACAGGGCTCAATCGACTCGGCTATTGATGCTGATCAAGAATATATATACTTTATGGGGTCGGAAACGATTCCTTCTGGACGTTACACACATCCACTTTTACCACAAATCTAATATACCCCAATACTCATTTTGAGTATCGGGTATAAACGAGGGGGAACGTTGTGAGTTGCTGCGGACACCGCAACTCTACGGTTATACCCGATACTAAGTCAGTATGGCTCTCCTCGGCAGACGCCGCTAATATTAAACGACACGACAAAGAGTGCGTGCGAGAGAGACAGAAAATCAGTCTGAGCGTGACGTCGGGCGCTGCGTAGCCACTGCAAATTGATTTGTTCCTATTGGCTATAAAATGATCTGATCTGATCCAGATTCAGCAATCTGATAGATATGGTCATTATCTATGATTCTGCGTTTTTAGTTTTCTCGAATGTGCAATATTGTGGATGCAACAGATTTTCGTCCTTTGTGTGGGCGGAAGGGGGTGGGGCGAAATTTTGAGATACACGTTTTATAGTAAGATCTAACAGGAGTGCGGATACAAATTTGGTTACTCTAGCCTTAATAGTCTCTGAGATTTTTGAATATCCCCAGATTTTCGTCCTTTGCGGGGGCGGAAGGGGGTGTGGCGAAATTTTGAAACAAACTCGTCTCGGTCCGATATATTAGGAGTGTGGATACCAAATTTGGTTGCTCTAGCTTTTGTAGTCTCTGAGATCTAGGCGCTAATGTTTTACTCTAAGCAAAGCCGCCTATGCTACGTGTGTGTTAGAGAGAGACAGGGCGAGAAAAAATGAAATTGTTTTCTTGATGCTGGCTATAATAATAATACGATCCAATTCAGATTCGCAGTCTTAAAGATATGGTCATTCTCTACAATTCTACGTTTTTGGTTTTCTCATATCTTTAAAATTGTGGATGCCACAGATTTTCGTCCTTTGTGGGGGCGGAAGTGGGCGGGCGAAGTTTTGAAATATTTTTGTAGCAGTGACATATCACAGAAGTCTGGATCCAAAACATCGTTGCTCTAGCTCTTATAGTCTTTGAGCACTAGGCGCTGAAGGGGACGGACAGACGGAACGGACGGACAGACGGACAGACGGACAGACAGGACAGACAGACAGGCTCAATCGACTCGGCTATTGATGCTGATCAAGAATATATATACTTTATGGGGTCGGAAACGATTCCTTCTGGACGTTACACACATCCACTTTTACCACAAATCTAATATACCCCAATACTCATTTTGAGTATCGGGTATAAACGAGGGGGAACGTTGTGAGTTGCTGCGGACACCGCAACTCTACGGTTATACCCGATACTAAGTCAGTATGGCTCTCCTCCGGCAGACGCCGCTAATATTAAACGACACGACAAAGAGTGCGTGCGAGAGAGACAGAAAATCAGTCTGAGCGTGACGTCGGGCGCTGCGTAGCCACTGCAAATTGATTTGTTCCTATTGGCTATAAAAATGATCTGATCTGATCCAGATTCAGCAATCTGATAGATATGGTCATTATCTATGATTCTGCGTTTTTAGTTTTCTCGAATGTGCAATATTGTGGATGCAACAGATTTTCGTCCTTTGTGTGGGCGGAAGGGGGTGGGGCGAAATTTTGAGATACACGTTTTATAGTAAGATCTAACAGGAGTGCGGATACCAAATTTGGTTACTCTAGCCTTAATAGTCTCTGAGATTTTTTGAAATATCCCCAGATTTTCGTCCTTTGCGGGGCGGAAGGGGGTGTGGCGAAATTTTGAAACAAACTCGTCTCGGTCCGATATTAGGAGTGTTGGATACCAAATTTGGTTGCTCTAGCTTTTGTAGTCTCTGAGATCTAGGCGCTAATGTTTTACTCTAAGCAAAGCCGCCTATGCTACGTGTGTGTTAGATAGAGACAGGGCGAGAAAAAATGAAATTGTTTTCTTGATGCTGGCTATAATAATAATACGATCCCATTCAGATTCCGCAATCTTAAAGATACGGTCATTCTCTACAATTCTACGTGTTTGGTTTTCTCATATCTTTAAAATTGTGGATGCCACAGATTTTCGTCTTTGTGGGGGCGGAAGTGGGCGGGGCGAAGTTTTGAAATATTTTTGTAGCAGTGACATATCACAGAAGTCTGGATCCAAAACATCGTTGCTTCTAGCTCTTATAGTCTTTGAGCACTAGGCGCTGAAGGGGACGGACAGACGGACGGACGACGGACAGACGGACAGACGGCAGACAGACAGACAGACAGGGCCCAATCGACTCGGCTATTGATGCTGATCAAGAATATATATACTTTATGGGGTCGGAAACGATTCCTTCTGGACGTTACACACATCCACTTTTACCACAAATCTAATATACCCCAATACTCATTTTGAGTATCGGGTATAAAACGAGGGGGAACGTTGTGAGTTGCTGCGGACACCGCAACTCTACGGTTATACCCGATACTAAGTCAGTATGGCTCTCCTCCGGCAGACGCCGCTAATATTAAACGACACGACAAAGAGTGCGTGCGAGAGAGACAGAAAATCAGTCTGAGCGTGACGTCGGGCGCTGCGTAGCCACTGCAAATTGATTTGTTCCTATTGGCTATAAAAATGATCTGATCTGATCCAGATTCAGCAATCTGATAGATATGGTCATTATCTATGATTCTGCGTTTTTAGTTTTCTCGAATGTGCAATATTGTGGATGCAACAGATTTTCGTCCTTTGTGTGGGCGGAAGGGGGTGGGGCGAAATTCTGAGATATACGTTTTATAGTTAGATCTAACAGAAGTGCGGATACCAAATTTGGTTACTCTAGCCTTAATAGTCTCTGAGATTTGTGGATGCCCCAGATTTTCGTCCTTTGCGAGGGCGGAAGGGGGTGTGGCGAAATTTGGACACGAAACGGTCAAGGTCCGATATCACAGGAGTGTGGATACCAAATTTGGTTGCTCTGGCTCTTATAGGTTCTGAGATCCTTGAACTCATATTTTGCAATTGACAAAACCGACCATGAAACCTGTGTGTTAGAGAGAGACAGAGCGAGAAAGAATGAAATTGTTTTTTGATTCTGGCTATAATCATTATTCGATCTGATTCAGATTTTGCACTGTAGAAGATATGGTCATCCTCCCCGATTCTGCGTTTTTGGTTTTATCGTATCTTTAAAAATGTGGATGCCACAGATTTTCGTCCTTTGTGGGGGCGGAAGTGGGCGGGGCGAAGTTTTGAAATATTTTTGTAGCAGTGACATATCACAGAAGTCTGGATCCAAAACATCGTTGCTCTAGCTCTTATAGTCTTTGAGCACTAGGCGCTGAAGGGGACGGACGGACGGACGGACAGACGGACAGACAGACAGGGCTCAATCGACTCGGCTATTGATGCTGATCAAGAATATATATACTTTATGGGGTCGGAAACGATTCCTTCTGGACGTTACACACATCCACTTTTACCACAAATCTAATATACCCCAATACTCATTTTGAGTATCGGGTATAACGAGGGGGAACGTTGTGAGTTGCTGCGGACACCGCAACTCTACGGTTATACCCGATACTAAGTCAGTATGGCTCTCCTCCGGCAGACGCCGCTAATATTAAACGACACGACAAAGAGTGCGTGCGAGAGAGACAGAAAATCAGTCTGAGCGTGACGTCGGCGCTGCGTAGCCACTGCAAATTGATTTGTTCCTATTGGCTATAAAAATGATCTGATCTGATCCATATTCAGCAATCTGATAGATATGGTCATTATCTATGATTCTGCGTTTTTAGTTTTCTCAATGTGCAATATTGTGGATGCAACAGATTTTCGTCCTTTGTGTGGGCGGAAGGGGTGGGGCGAAATTTTGAGATACACGTTTTATAGTAAGATCTAACAGGAGTGCGGATACCAAATTTGGTTTCTAGCCTTATAGTCTCTGAGATTTGTGGATGCCCCAGATTTTCGTCCTTTGCGGGGGCGGAAGGGGGTGTGGCGAAATTTGGACACGAAACGGTCAAGGTCCGATATCACAGGAGTGTGGATACAAATTTGGTTGCTCTGGCTCTTATAGGTTCTGAGATCCTTGAACTCATATTTTGCAATTGACAAAACCGACCATGAAACCTGTGTGTTAGAGAGAGACAGAGCGAGAAAGAATGAAATTGTTTTCTTGATTCTGGCTATAATCATTATTCGATCTGGTTCAGATTTTACACTGTAGAAGATATGGTCATCCTCACCGATTCTGCGTTTTTGGTTTTATCGTATCTTTAAAATGTGGATGCCACAGATTTTCGTCCTTTGTGGGGGCGGAAGTGGGCGGGGCGAAGTTTTGAAATATTTTTGTAGCAGTGACATATCACAGAAGTCTGGATCCAAAACATCGTTGCTCTAGCTCTTATAGTCTTTGAGCACTAGGCGCTGAAGGGGACGGACGGACGGACGGACGGACGGACAGACGGACAGACAGACAGGGCTCAATCGACTCGGCTATTGATGCTGATCAAGAATATATATACTTTATGGGGTCGGAAACGATTCCTTCTGGACGTTACACACATCC
>NW_022881628.1:0-25766 GCF_003369915.1 Drosophila miranda | reverse complement strand
AGTGAGATCTAACAGAAGTGCGGATACCAAATTTGGTTACTCTAGCCTTAATAGTCTCTGAGATTTGTGGATGCCCCAGATTTTCGTCCTTTGCGGGGGCGGAAGGGGGTGTGGCGAAACTTGGACACGAATCGGTCGAGGTCCGATATCACAGGAGTGTGGATACCAAATTTGGTTGCTCTGGCTCTTATAGGTTCTGAGATCCTTGAACTCATATTTTGCAATTGGCATGAAAACCGACCATGAAACCTGTGTGTTAGAGAGAGACAGAGCGAGAAAGAATGAAATTGTTTTTTGATTCTGGCTATAATCATTGTTCGATCTGGTTCAGATTTTGCACTGTAGAAGATATGGTCATCCTTACCGATTCTGCGTTTTTAATTTTATTGTATCTTTAAAAATGTGGATGCCACAGATTTTCGTCTTGTGGGGGCGGAAGTGGGCGGGGCGAAGTTTTGAAATATTTTTGTAGCAGTGACATATCACAGAAGTCTGGATCCAAAACATCGTTGCTCTAGCTCTTATAGTCTTTGAGCACTAGGCGCTGAAGGGGACGGACGGACAGACGGACAGACAGACATGGCTCAATCGACTCGGCTATTGATGCTGATCAAGAATATATATACTTTATGGGGTCGGAAACGATTCCTTCTGGACGTTACACACATCCACTTTTACCACAAATCTAATATACCCCAATACTCATTTTGAGTATCTGGTATAAAAAGTTGTTTCAGTGCTTTGGTGATTTTGCTTTGATTACCGGTTCACTGGACTGTTAGAAAATGCTTAACGTTCCACTGACCCCACCCCCCACATCCCTTCCACCACACATATAAGAGGGAAGGCAGGGACGTAGGAGTTGTAACCCACAGAAGGGATGAAATCTTTCTGATAACATCCCCTTATTTGAGGGACACCCCCCTTCCACCTAAGCCACTGCTTTACGAGGCGGGAGCGGACTCATAAAATTTCCAGGCGCGAAAGCGCGTGCACAAAACTTTCGACATTTTTAGTACGCAGCGCATCCTGCCACAAGGACCTGGAGATCCCCAGGACCAAGTGCAATAAAAACTAAAGTGCAACTTTGCGTATTAAGCAGTAAAATCTGCGCCAGGGCAGTGTACACCAACTGGCGGCAGATGCGAGAAAAAGAAAGCAGGAGAGGCGGCAGCTTAACTGTTGGAAAATTAAAAGAAAATGGTCGCCGGCATCCAGAGCGAAGCCTCTTGACATCGCAGGACCCTCCGTCCCGTCTACGTCTCCCACTCCAGGCCCCTAGGATATTACTAAATTACGTTGTCAAAATGGCGGAACACGTGCCTCGCGCTCCGTTCCTCGTGCCCCGCTGGGCGGCAGCAGCTGGAGGAGGCGTGCTTGACCTACCCAAGGACGTTTGTGTTTGTCGTTGTGCAAAAATTGTTCGCTTATTTAATTTTCTGCAATGTTATTTAAGTTTTTAAGCTGACGCGCAAAGTTTGCCCCTCCCCCGCCTCCTCTTGGCCATGCCCTCGGAATGCTCAGCATATT
The DNA here is from genome assembly GCF_003369915.1 of Drosophila miranda. Classification (NCBI taxonomy): domain Eukaryota; kingdom Metazoa; phylum Arthropoda; class Insecta; order Diptera; family Drosophilidae; genus Drosophila; species Drosophila miranda. The sequence goes on along the minus strand of NW_022881628.1, from coordinate 24,236 downwards.
TCATGGCCTAAACTCTCGGGGGCAAAACTGATTACACGATTATACGCCTCCAGGCAGCAGCAGGGGTAGAGGAGTGGGGTGGGCGGGGTGCCTATAGTGTGCCTCAATCAGCAGGAGGAGAACGTTTTCGCTTGGCCTTGTCCGCATCCGTGAACAGAGACCAGAGACCTGATGAAACTGTAATTTTTGGCCATGCGAAAAGCGCTCGCGCTCAATTTCCATAGTTTGTGGAAGAGTGGCAGTGGCCTGAAGATGATGAAGCACGGGAGGGACTGGCGGTAGGTAATAGGTAGCAACTGGGGCAGTAACTGCCGTCCAAGTACGTGCTTACTTTCAGTTGATGAGCGAATATGGAGCGCCCCCGAAAGTGCTGCATAAATTATGCATGCAATTTAACAGAGCTTCGTTGCATGCAAATATCCATTCATCCTCGAAGCAGTTAACGACAGAACTATCCCTACATTCTACAGCCATTTCCAGGGATTGGGCAGCACGTAGTGGAGAAATCAACAGGAATAGCAGAGAGAACCCTGATAAAAAATACTATACCCTCCCGTTTATCGTAGCCCACTTTTTCCGGGATATTTAGGATGCAATTTAAAGTGTACATTACATCCATTAGGTGGTGTAAATGGGGCTTAAAACATATTCCCCGAAAATATGATGCTATGCAAATGAGAGCCGCTCCCGTTTCGGTTGGGTAAACTGGCAATTTGCAGCGGTGCTAACCAGCACAAATGTCCCGAGGATATCCCCTCATACTCCGCTTCCTTCTCCTGTGAGTTCCTGCATGGAATATGGAATGGCAGCTAATTAATAATACGGAATGGTGCTTTCGGCAGCAGTGCTTGCAGGCTCCGAGAGATGAAAACCAAACATGGCTACCGCTTCACAATTTTCCAAATTGCGTGACGACCACGACGAGGATGCAGATGTGGCTTTGGATGCAGATGCGGATGAGTGCACTGATGATGATGGTGATGTTGGAGCCTGAAATTGGTACAAAAATCTATGGCTTCGTAAAGAAATACATATACATGGATGTATGTATGTGTATGGAGTCATCTATCTAAGAGGAGGGCCATCGGGCACATCGTTTGCAAACATTGCTTAAAAATGAACCCCGTTCCGACAGTTGATGGATGGGCTGGAGAATTTGGCTCCCAGCCGATCCCATCCACCCCATCAGTTCCACAACTCTCATCATTCGCCGCTAAGTGTTTGCCACGAGACGAGAGGCGTTTGCTGCTGCGGGGCAAAGTTTTGAAATATTCTTGTAGCAGTGACATATCACAGAAGTCTGGATCCAAAACATCGTTGCTCTCGCTCTTATAGTCTTTGAGCACTAGGCGCTGAAGGGGACGAACAGACGGACAGACGGACGGACGGACAGACGGACAGACGGACAGACAGACATGGCTCAATCGACTCGGCTATTGATCAAGAATATATATACTTTATGGGGTCGGAAACGATTCCTTTTGGACGTTACACACATCCACTTTTACCACAAATCTAATATACCCCAATACTCATTTTGAGTATCGGGTATAACCAGAACTATAGAAGAGCAGAGCAGAGAAGAGAAGACAGAAACATCCCAGAGCTTAGGGCATAGTTCAAACACACACACCAAAACGAGACCAAGTGCCGATAAGAGCATCAAAGCAAAGTCAAGCAAAGGCAAAAGCAAAAGCAAAAGTAAAAGCAGAGCAGCAGCAGCAGTAGCAGAAATCTGACAGAATTAGAGAGCAGCACCCGCAGAAGCAGAGAAGCAAAGGAGACAAACAGAAAAACAAAGCAAAACCAAGAACAACAAAATGATTTTTGTCGAGACAAAAGTAAAGTCGTAAAAATTTAAACACATTCTGTGAAGCGATGCCACTCGATTGTACTGAAAATTAATAGTACAGTGGGACCGAACTAAAACTAACGAAGTACATAGTTTTCACAAAGTATTAACTCTAACTTAGTTCACGACAACAAAAGAAAAACTACTTTTACGACTAGTGTATGCCTCAACACCGAATTCTATATCAACTCCCCACTGTATGCATTTCAAATGATTTAATTTAAGCCTCGCTTTGTTTTGAAGCTGATGCTTCACACTTTGCTCAAGCGAACACTTGAACGGAACATATCGAATCTGAATTCAAACCTGAGTCTGAATCCCCCCGAGCGAGAGATGATCAAGACATTGGCGATTCTGGCGCTGTCGCTGTGCCTGGCCAGCGTGGCACTGGCCGTGAAGGTGGGTCAGCAGCAGACAGGGCCCCAGGTGCCCAAGAAGCACCTCGTCTGCTACTACGATTCGGCGAGCTTCGTTAAGGAAGGTGAGTGAGCGGCTTTGTTATGTTATGTAATACCCGTTGTGAGAAAAGATGAAAACGAAACTGAAAACAAGCTTATCACCCAATTCCTCAAATCGGTTAGCGTTGTGATAACCTTCCTCTACTAAAACACCCCTCCATCTCTAATCACGCATCATTTTTTTGTGTTGGTCTCGGCAAGCTGGTGATCGATGAGCTGGAGCCGGCGCTCCAGTTTTGCGACTACTTGATCTATGGCTATGCGGGCCTCGAGCGCGACTCGCACAAGGCGGTGAGCCTCAAACAGCAGCTAGACCTCGATCTGGGCAAGGGGCTGTACCGCACCGTGACGCGCTTGAAGCGCAAGTACCCCAACGTGAAGGTGCTGCTCAGCGTGGGCGGGGACAAGGACATCGAGACGGACAAGGATGCCAAGGAGCTGCCCAACAAGTATCTGGAGCTGCTCGAAAGCTCCACGGGCGCACTCGCTTCGTGAACACCGTTTTCTCTCTGCTAAAGACCTATGGCTTTGATGGCCTCGATGTGGCCTGGCAGTTCCACAAGAACAAGCCAAAGAAGGTGCACAGCGGTCATATTCCCCGAAAATATGATGCTATGCAAATGAGAGCCGCTCCCGTTTCGGTTGGGTAAACTGGCAATTTGCAGCGGTGCTAACCAGCACAAATGTCCCGAGGATATCCCTCATACTCCGCTTCCTCCTCCTGTGGGTTCCTGCATGGAATATGGAATGGCAGCTAATTAATAATACGGAATGGTGCTTTCGGCAGCAGTGCTTGCAGGCTCCGAGAGATGAAAACCAAACATGGCTAGCCGCTTCACAATTTTCAAATTGCGTGACGACCACGACGAGGATGCAGATGTGGCTTTGGATGCAGATGCGGATGAGTGCACTGATGATGATGGTGATGTTGGAGCCTGAAATTGGTACAAAAATCTATGGCTTCGTAAAGAAATACATATACATGGATGTATGTATGTGTATGGAGTCATCTACCTAAGAGGAGGGCCATCGGGCACATCGTTTGCAACATTGCTTAAAAATGAACCCGTTCGACAGTTGATGGATGGGCTGGAGAATTTGGCTCCCAGCCGATCCCATCCACCCATCAGTTCCACAACTCTCATCATTCGCCGCTAAGTGTTTGCCACGAGACGAGAGGCGTTTGCTGCTGCGGGGCAAAGTTTTTGAAATATTCTTGTAGCAGTGACATATCACAGAAGTCTGGATCCAAAACATCGTTGCTCTCGCTCTTATAGTCTTTGAGCACTAGGCGCTGAAGGGGACGGACAGACGGACAGACGGACGGACGGACAGACGGACAGACAGACATGGCTCAATCGACTCGGCTATTGATCAAGAATATATATACTTTATGGGGTCGGAAACGATTCCTTTTGGACGTTACACACATCCACTTTTACCACAAATCTAATATACCCCAATACTCATTTTGAGTATCGGGTATAACCAGAAACTATAGAAGAGCAGAGCAGAGAAGAGAAGACAGAAAACATCCCAGAGCTTAGGCATAGTTCAAACACACACACCAAAACGAGACCAAGTGCCGATAAGAGCATCAAAGCAAAGTCAAGCAAAGGCAAAAGCAAAAGCAAAAGTAAAAGCAGAGCAGCAGCAGCAGTAGCAGAAATCTGACAGAATTAGAGAGCAGCACCCGCAGAAGCAGAGAAGCAAAGGAGACAAACAGAAACAACAAGCAAAACCAAGAACAACAAAATGATTTTTGTCGAGACAAAAGTAAAGTCGTAAAAAATTTAAACACATTCTGTGAAGCGATGCCCACTCGATTGTACTGAAAATTAATAGTACAGTGGGACGAACTAAAACTAACGAAGTACCTAGTTTTCACAAAGTATAAACTCTAACTTAGTTCACGACAACAAAAGAAAAACTACTTTTACGACTAGTGTATGCCTCAACACCGAATTCTATATCAACTCCCCACTGTATGCATTTCAAAATGATTTAATTTAAGCCTCGCTTTGTTTTGAAGCTGATGCTTCACACTTTGCTCTCGGCAAGCAGCTTACAACAAAAAAAACACGTCGCCGCTACAACCCAACCTTCGCGATGCGTCGCGACGTGGAGCCGAGCCGAGACGTCCGTTCCAAGTCGAGTTTCAGTTCCAAGCGAACACTTGAACGGAACATATCGAATCTGAATTCAAACCTGAGTCTGAATCCCCCCGAGCGAGAGATGATCAAGACATTGGCGATTCTGGCGCTGTCGCTGTGCTGGCCAGCGTGGCACTGGCCGTGAAGGTGGGTCAGCAGCAGACAGGGCCCCAGGTGCCCAAGAAGCACCTCGTCTGCTACTACGATTCGGCGAGCTTCGTTAAGGAAGGTGAGTGAGCGGCTTTGTTATGTTATGTAATACCCGTTGTGAGAAAAGATGAAAACGAAACTGAAAACAAGCTTATCACCCAATTCCTCAATCGGTTAGCGTTGTGATAACTTCCTCTACTAAACCCCCTCCATCTCTAATCACGCATCATTTTTTTGTGTTGGTCTCGGCAAGCTGGTGATCGATGAGCTGGAGCCGGCGCTCCAGTTTTGCGACTACTTGATCTTATGGCTATGCGGGCCTCGAGCGCGACTCGCACAAGGCGGTGAGCCTCAAACAGCAGCTAGACCTCGATCTGGGCAAGGGCTGTACCGCACCGTGACGCGCTTGAAGCGCAAGTACCCCAACGTGAAGGTGCTGCTCAGCGTGGGCGGGGACAAGGACATCGAGACGGACAAGGATGCCAAGGAGCTGCCCAACAAGTATCTGGAGCTGCTCGAAAGCTCCACGGGGCGCACTCGTTCGTGAACACCGTGAACACTCTCTGCTAAAGACCTATGGCTTTGATGGCCTCGATGTGCCTGGCAGTTCCACAAGAACAAGCAAAGAAGGTGCACAGCGGTCTGGGCAGCTTTTGGATGGGCTTCAAGAAGGTATTCTCCGGCGACTCGATTGTGGATGAGAAGTCCGAGGAGCACAAGGAGCAGTTCACAGCCCTGCTGCGCGATGTGAAGAATGCCTTCCGTCCGACAATCTCCTGCTCTCACACCGTTCTGCCGAACGTTAACTCTTCGCGTAGGTACTCCATAAATCTTTTCAAAAGAAAGATCTATCAAAGCTCTCCTTCTTCCTGTCTTCTTCTCAGTGTTCTATGATATCCCCGCTGTGATCAACTATCTGGACTTTGTCAATCTCGGCGCCTTTGACTTTTCAGGCACCAGCGCAATCCCGAGGTGGCCGACTACTCCGCGCCCATCTACGAGCTGAGCGAAAGGAATCCCGAGTTCATGTCGAGGCCCAGGTCAAGTTCTGGCTGCGCAAACAGCTGCCCCGCCAGCAAGATCAATGTGGGCGTGGCCACCTACGGACGCCCCTGGAAGCTCAGCGAGACGGTGTGCCGCCGCTGTCCCATGTGGAGGATGAGGCTCCGTGGGCTATCTAATTATCCGCCTATCCATTTCTCATTCTACGCGGGCACAGTCGTCCTGTGGGAGCTCCTCCTCCATTCAGCAGTTGCTATGGCACCTCCTCTGTCACAGGGCTTCAGGCTTTCATCATTGTGCTTCGATGAATAGCCAAAATCCAATTGACTTTGACGGAAAATCTGTAATCGGCTTCATCATTAGAGCAGCCCAGAGTGCCGGAGTGCCAGACTCTGGCCACGTCCTTGCTCAGAGGAAACCAGCTTCGACCCGACCACGGAAGGCCTTGAATTGACTGCTCAAACATTTGTCACTGGAGCGAAAAACGTCGAACATTTTCGCAAACGCAGCAGATACAACAGAGGTGGAACGTTGTGAGTTGCTGCGGACAACCGGCAACTCTACAGTTATACCCGATACTAAGTCAGTATGGCTCTCCTCCGGCAGACGCCGCTAATCTTAAACGACACGGCAAAGAGTGCATGCGAGAGAGACAGAAAATCAGTCTGAGCGTGACGTCGGGCGCTGCGTAGCACTGAAAATTGATTTCTTGCTTTTGTCTACAAAAATGATCCGATCTGACCCAGATTCAGCAATTTTATAGATATGGTCATTATCTATGATTCTGCGTTTTTAGTTTTCTCGAATCTGCAATATTGTGGATGCAACAGATTTTCGTCCTTTGTTGGGGCGGAAGGGGGTGGGGCGAAATTCGGAGATATACGTTTTATAGTGAGATCTAACAGAAGTGCGATACCAAATTTGGTTACTCTAGCCTTAAATAGTCTCTGAGATTTGTGGATGCCCCAAGATTTTCGTCCTTTGCGGGGGCGGAAGGGGGTGTGGCGAAATTTTGGACACGAAACGGTCAAGGTCCGATATCACAGGAGTGTGGATACCAAATTTGGTTGCTCTGGCTCTTATAGGTTCTGAGATCCTTGATCCTTTTGCCAATTGGCAAAACAGACCATGAAACTTGTGTGTTAGAGAGAGACAGAGCGAGAAAGAATGAAATTGTTTTCTTGATTCTGGCTATAATAATTATACGATCTGGTTGAGATTTTACACTCTAGAACATATAGTCATCTTCTACGATTCTGCGTTTTTTGGTTTATAGTATCTTTAAAAATGTGGATGCCACAGATTTTCGTCTTTTGTGGGGGCGGAAGTGGGCGGGCGAAGTTTTGAAATATACTTGTAGCAGTGACATATCACAGAAGTCTGGATCCAAAACATCGTTGCTCTAGATCTTATAGTCTTTGAGCACTAGGCGCTGAAGGGGACGGACAGACGGACGGACGGACGGACAGACGGACAGACAGACAGGGCTCAATCGACTCGGCTATTGATGCTGATCCAGAATATATATACTTTATGGGGTCGGAAACGCTTCCTTCTGGACGTTACACACATCCACTTTTACCACAAATCTAATATACCCCAATACTCATTTTGAGTATCGGGTATAAAAACACACACAGATACAGACACAGATAAGGTCGAACGCACATGGGGAAATTCTGAAGGACTAGCTCAATGTTAGGCACGATTTCACAAGAACAACAGAGAATACAATGGAAGAAAGCCTAGAATAGGAAGTCGAAGCGTGGAATACCTTTGAACATGAATGCAGAAGAGATGCTTCCAGTAGACTGCCAGCGGATGCACCCTCTCCTAGGAAGGTAAAACCAAAAAGGAAGGGAACGAAGAACAGCCCCGAAAAGCAGAACAATGACAGCGCAGAAAGAGGCACAAAAGGACTCTCGACAGCAACAGCCATGAGAACGCACGCATAGGCAATCAGAATGGTATAAACCTGAAACGAGAGCGAAATGAAATTAAACGTGCAACGGGCCACGATGAGAGCTTTCCTCTTCTCCCACCCTCTATCTCTCCCGCTCTCTATTGGGCGCTCCCCCAACACTCCCCCGTTCGCTTAGGGTATTAGAAAAGCATTTACCTTTCCGCACAGGCCCCATTACACATGCATTTAAACGAGGGACGAGAGTACGACGACAGCCTAAACAATTTTTAAAGGTAAACTCTGTCTAGAATATTCCCTTGCATTTGCCATTTTCCACCCAGAATCCGAACCAGACGCAAACCAATACCCAGTGCAAGGGTAAAGGTACAGGGGGAGAGGAGGTTGAGGATTTGGCACTTTAGGCACTCTTCTTTATAGTATGTATATTCGGTCGTTCTATGTATAGTTAAACGCCTTGGCCAACATTGCGTATGAGTGTTCTGTGTGCTCTGTGTGTGCCAGCCGTGAGCTGTTGAGCAAGCATATTAAGCATACGCCATGGCATGGCATGGCATGGCAGGGCATCGCACTGCTCTGCTCTGCCCTACCATCGAATACGTTTTTTGCCGGTGCTTTCCTTCCTTCCCATTTATTCTGATTTCTTTTCTCAAATAATTGGATTAGAGTTTCAGCGCCCTCAGCAGCAGCGGCGGCTACTCCATTACTTCCTGCTGCTGCTCCCCTTTGGGACCCCGTCATATGGATATGAAATTGTTTGTAGTTTTATTCCAGATTTTCCCTCTATGCGGGGATTAGTTTACACACATACACGAAGCACACATATCTGTGTGGGTGTATATGGCATAATATTGCCATGCCAAGGCGGGCAAACGAAGCGAATTAGTTTTTATTTTATGCTATTTAGTTCGTCCCTTAAATATTTAAATTCCATTGCCATCTCTCGCTCTGGAATAAGTGCAAAAAGCAGCGAAGCAGAAGTGAAGGAAGTCTGTGGAAGGAAAACCTTCGGAGGATTTAAACAACTTTCACAGCAGATGTACATTAAGTTGTGTAAAATGATTAACTGTTGAGGATTTCGATTTGGTAAATCGCATTTGATTGATTTTGATGGAGAGGCAGGCAGGCGGGCGTGCAGGCCGGCAGGCGGGTTAAGCCCGTTGCCGAATCGATTAGCTTTGCAGGAAAAGCAGGAAGCATTATTTTCATAGAAAAAAAATACAAAATAATCGTGTTATATCCTTGCAACTTTTTGCCTCCCTTCCCCCGAGAAAATACAAACAAAAGCTGCAGGAACAAACTTTTGACTGGCAAAAGAAGGAGAATGGCAATGGGAATGGCATTGCCCATAACGAATATGTATTTTTTGATTCCCTGTTCCCTGTGCGATGTGCTGTTTCCTTGCTGTTTGTATAGCTGCTGCTGCTACTGCTGTGGCAACTCGTAACAAGTTAAGCAACTTTGGACAGACATCAAAAGTTTCGGGGGATTTTCATTCGGGCAGCTTTGGAGCTGTCAACAGCTGTGCCCCTCAGGAGCAGCAGCCTTTCAGCAGAGTTCCTAGAGGATGCCCACCTGATGGGACGGATACACCTCGAAGAGATACGATACGAAATAAGAACTTACTGGGGATTTGCTTTGCCAAAGAGAGATTTCGAGAGTATTTCCCATTCGCTTAAACATTTTCAATTTCAGGCAACAACTTTCCACTGCCAGAGACAGAGAGAGGCAGAGAAATCTTCGCTGAGCCATTATCATTGCCGGCACACATGTGGCACACAGAGCAACATTTATGGCCTCGCTTTCCCCTCCTCGGTTCCCTCTTCCGAGTCGGCAAATTGCCAATGTTGCTGTTGGCACGGCAGACAGCGGCAGCAGCGGCGTTGGCGGTGGCAGGCAGGAAATGCCTTACTTGATTAAGCTGCTAAGTGCAACTTGAGGCAGGGCCAGGCATGGGGCCAGGCATGGATACCAAATTGCACGCTGCATGTCGCCAGGAAGCAGCGGAGGCAGAAGGCAGAAAGCAGAAAGTAGCCAACGGCAGCAACAACAATTTGCCAGTGTCCTCGGCAAGGATTTTTCGGCAACAATGTTCTCATAAATCCCATTGGCGCTTGTAAAAACAATTATGCCAGATATTTACGCCGCAAAAAGCCGAATGCGTTGCAACTTGCAACGACAACAGCAGAAACAGAGATGCAGAGAAGCAGGGAAGCAGCTGCAAGATAGGAAGTTGAATTCAAAGATACCCTTCCTGGATGGGGTTATAGCCCTCTGGAAAGGGCATTCATTCGACTACCCAGAGTCGTGCGGCACATTTGCTGTTAACATTTTTGGCTTTAAATTGCAGTGTCATGGTTCGTTGTTTCTTCCACATCCTCTGCTGCTCCTTGCTCCATTTCTTCTGATCTCCGTTTCCGTTTGTAATTTGTGGCCTTTAAGCACGAGGCGTATGCGTAATATCGCTTACATTCCAGCCAATTTACACCATTCGCCACTCGCCATTTGCCATTCGCCAGAGAGAGAAAACGTTGTAATTATGAACTTTTAATTAAAATGTTAAGCAAATGGAACAAAAAACGCATCCTGCAAGAGAAGAGACTGCAATCCTCCCATGGATTTCAAGCAGGGAAAAGGGAAAAGAGGTGTTGATGGCAGGGGGGATGCGGATGCTGCTACGTGAAAGTGAATCCTCATTCAGACGGGAGGAAAACACACGAACAGGCAGCAGCTGTCAGCGCTGGAAAACCCATCGACAGTTTCGAATGTCCATTTGTGGAGCACTTTGTCTCTCCGCCCCCCCCCCCCCCCCACCGCCCCCGACCCCCTTCACCCCCCCTGTTTGTGTGTGTGTGTGTGCGGGAGTATCTAATTGCGTGTCGGAGTATTGGTTACAGTTTGTACGTGGCTCGCACAGGCGGCCATAAACTGCAAAAGCCATTTCTTTGGCTCATGGAATGTTATGGCAGCAGGCAGGATGGGGCATGGGGCTCCTCCAGTCCGCAAGGGATATGAAATCCGCTGGGACAGTGTGCCTTAAAAGCATAGCACCATAACACCCGCCGCTCACAAGTTAATCAATAAATTCCAACTAAAATTAGAAGGAGTTTACTTCTTTTTGACCCACTTTCTGTGTGGATTCTGTCTAATAGTAGAACTACGATTTATTGTAGATCCCATTGCCACAGCATTACCTTTTTATATTTCATAAAACTTCTGCTTTTAACTATTCGGATCCCGGACATTCTTCCCAGACAAACCTCCATAAAAGGTTGCTAACTTTTAGTCTTCCTCAACGTAAATTTGATCTCAAGTCTTCGCTCAACTGTTCGGTAGCTCATCTGCAGTGTGAAAAGAGCGACTGTTAGTTCTAATAGCTCATATCGAAAACGACACTTTTTTTGGCCTGTACGTGTAAATGGATGTGATTGTTCCGTATCCGTATCTCTGCGAGAGTGTTTGTGTTTGTGTGTGCAGTGGCAGGGGCACGGGCAGGGGCATTCATGCCCTTTTTACGGCAAACATTCAGTTTTTGTAGTCACGTTCAAGCGCTTTAAGCGAGGGCTTCCCCGGGAGGCGGGAGTAACCCCACTTTTCGCTACGGTTTCGGGCCAACATAACATTGGGTAAAACAAACAAAAACATAACTTAAACCCAAGGAACACGCCATGCGGCGTATATTTAGGGTAACCCCAGGGGGAGAAATAATCAGATTCTACTGAAATCTACTCACATTGTGGCGCTTCTTCTCGCGCTCGGGCACCGCGTGCCAGCTGAACTGCAAATTCCAATCAAAGCCACCCACATTGACGCCGCTGGAGTCGCGATAGTGGTACTCCAAGGTATCATCGCTGATGACATCGATGACGGGACAGACAACGGTGGTGGAGTTCCGGGCGATGCGATCCAGCAGCGGTTCCAGCCAGCCTGCGAAAACAAAAGGATGAAAGGATGAAATTGAAATTGTGAAAATACGACTACGAGCGGGTTTAATTGCTTTTTCGGGGCACGGCACGGCACGGCACTCGCTCGCTCATCCATCCATCATCCGCCTCATGATAGGAGAAATTGCTTTTCTTTACGCTTCACTCTCGGATAGTTTTTTGACAACCAATTGCCAGCTTTTGCTGCAACTTTCTTAATAAACTAAATTGATTGCCTTTTGTTACGTTCTCTTGTCAGTCATTGAGCTTATCGAGTGGGAGTGGCAGTGGGAGGCTCAGAAACAGAATCTGAGCCAAAGCCAGAGAGGCAGAGCCAGATCCAGGGAAATACCGAGGCTCAAGTGAATTACTCGAGTTGTGCTTTGTTTTATTTGGCATCGTTTTGGGCCCAACGGATTTTGTTTGATGGCCATCAAAAATGGTACGAACAGAACGTTACACTCTGGGCCATAAACCAAAAACGGGAGACGCCACAGGAGAGGAGGAGACTCCTAGGAGGAGTCTCGGATAGGAAAAAAGCTTGTACAACAGAAATGAAATTTCTGCATTTAAATTTGATTTGGTTTTACTTTTGCTTTGCTTTTTTGGCTGCCGCATAAATTTAAATATTTATTATTGGCCTGAATTTTGTATTGGCAAAAATGTTGACTGCACAAATGCTATCTACTCAATTAAGAGCCGCATTTGTAGTTTTTTTTGGGGAATTAGCATATTGGCAGATTGACATTCATTCCATTAGTGAATGTAATAGAGAAAATCTACGAGAGGGAGAGGTGGAAAATGGCTCGTCAATCGTTTAAACATGTCTCCGTATTGCGGATACTTATGATTGAATTATCAAATTTCGTACCAAGGAATACAATATTAATTTAAGATATTTAAGAGAGAGAAGACCTTACAGCTTAGTCGTCCTTATACTCAACAAATAGTATTTGCCGTCTAAAAGTATGCTACAAATTAAAGTAGCACTGCAGTAATTCAGCAGCGCATAGCCCTACCTCCTTATGGAGGCTACAATTTCTTAGTGTAAATTGTGTTGCCCACTTCCAGGCAAATAAATTAATCACTTAATCGCATCTAATGCACGCGCACTATTATTTTCTCCTAAAGGTATTCTACAAATTAATGTGGCAATGCCGCAAAATATTATCCCCTATAGTATGCTGAGTATTTTGTAGTCTGAATTCTGTTGACTGCTTTCAGGCAGCGACATTTATCACTTGCTCACCTTCAGTGCACTCGCAATGGGAATCCAAATACGTCAAAACTGGCGCCTTGGCATGCTGGGCGCCAGGAGGCGGGCACGAATCAAGCCCTCGCGCTTCTTCCCCTGATAATCTGAACCTTGGGATAGGCGGCAAAATTAATCCTCCAGTTGCGTCTTGAGATGCGCTAAAATGGAGAATAAACCTCGATGTAGATCCATTGATTTTGATTCCAAGACAAAATTCCAGGAGAACACTCACGCATATCGCTATAGTCATCCACCAGGATAATCCTGCCAATGAGGTGTTCCGGGATCTGTCCAGTACCGAGTGCACTGTCCGCAATAGTACGGTCCAGGCCTCGTGTGGAAGCAAATGATGACATCTGTGGCAGGCAGATTCGATAGATAATGGGCCGAATCCTTGCACCAGGCATCCCGGGGATCCGGCAGTGTGCGGTGCACCGATATCAGATCGGAAACATACTGGTTGAAGGCATTGTTGGTCCAGCCAGTCTCCACGGCCTTCTTCATCTCGTCGGTCATCTCCTTGGGCAACGTGACGGGTTTGCCCATCTCCCCCAGATTCTCATCGAAGTTGCCAGGCGGATCTATTACCTTTTTCGTATCTGCAAAAGAGAGACAGAGGTAGAGAAATATGTTTGCATTTGCTGTCTGATTTGATTTGCCTTGAAACTGCAGTTGAAGGTGAGATGAGCACGAGGGAACCCTGTTGTGCGTGAAATTTATGACAAAATAAACTCACACAGATACAGAGAGAGATAGAGAGAGAGCGAGAGAGAGAGAGACGAATAAACATTAAGTTCTGTTGAGATAAATCGCAGTGCATTTCACATAAAAAGTTGCCATCATCAGGAGCTCCTCGCCTGCTTCGTGGGGTCCTTCCTTCACATGGTTATGAAAAATCGTTTGCCTTGCAAATTTCCTCATGTGTGTCACCCACCCTCCTCGACTAGCACTCCTACAGCTGCTACTCCCGTCCTTGCTGTGCATTTTATTATTTTGTTATTTGCATTTGCATGGAAATATGAAATATTCTCTTGTTCTCAGTCGACTCCTTCCCGCTGCGGCTGCTGCTGCCATGCCATGCCATGCCGTGCTCCTGCTGGGAGCATATATATCCTGCTCGTGAGCTTCTGCCTCTGCTTTTTATGCGATTTGTCAGCCACAAGTGACACTTATTGGCCATCGCCTGAATGCCTGACTGTCTGACTGTCTGCCTTTCCACTATCCATCCTCGAGCTCCTCGGGTTCCCTGCAAATGGAAATATCAGGTACGCTGCCAGAGACCCTGCTTTAAGGGCTTCCATCTCAGAATTACATTTACTCAAGCCTCGGGTTTAAGAGGATCTTAAGCTGGGATTTCAAGGAATTTCGTGGTTCGAGTGCATTTAGTGAGAGTTCTAGGGGCTCCCTTCGGAAAGTTGCACCATTCCGAACAGATGTTCCCCTCACTTCATCCCTTTTCCAATCATAATCATAACCTGTTCAATTAGAACATTTGGTTTTATGAACTGGTTTTTTGGACCACAAAACTCTTCTTTATTTCCACAATCGGGCAGAACATATTTCTGGCTTCCCACCCCCTTAAAGGGCGGGAAGAACATTTCAATTACCACAACCATTTCAAATTCAATAAGTGTAAAAAGCTAGCTCCCCGGCAAAATAAGAAGCCATAAAAGGCTGCAAAATGAGCAGGATAGAAGCAGGATGCTAAAGGATGGTATGGCATGGCGTGGAGAGTGGGGTATTGGGGGACTGGGGATGCCAACCGCATTATGATAGTCTCCGGAAAGAGAGAGGAGTGGAGTGGACTGGAATAAATTTGTTCGCACACAAAAATGGAAAATAAGAGAGAAAAAACCATTAAGTCGGCCATAGGCGGCGGTAGGCCACGGCCGAGAGGGGACACGGGTGAGGGGGTTGCTTGGTTGGTTTCACTCTTAAATTATATGATTTGTCGCCCGTTGCCGCAGTAACAATTTCATTGCGGAATATTCACGGTTCCGCCACAGGGTTCCTTTGTTCTGGGCCCGCTCAATCCCCTTCTTATAATGAACTTTTTTTCGCAGGCTGGGCGCCTCTCGCACACGCATCGTCATCATAAAAAGCAATAATAAACGAGGGGGAACGTTGTGAGTTGCTGTGGACACCGCAACTCTACAGTTATACCCGATACTTAGTCAGTATGGCTCTCCTCCGGCAGACGCCGCTAATATTGAACGACACGACAAAGAGTGCGTGAGAGAGAGACAGAAAATCAGTCTGAGCGTGACGTCGGGCGCTGCGTAGCCACTGCAAATTGATTTGTTCCTATTGGCTATAAAAATGATCTGATCTGATCCAGATTCAGCAATCTGATAGATATGATCATTATCTATGATTCTGCGTTTTTCTCATATCCTCAATATTGTGGATGCAACAGATTTTCGTCCTTTGTGTGGGCGAAGGGGGTGGGGCGAAATTTTGAGATACACGTTTTATAGTAAGATCTAACAGGAGTGCGGATACCAAATTTGATTACTCTAGCCTTAATAGTCTCTGAGATTTTTGAATATCCCCAGATTTTCGTCCTTTGCGGGGCGGAAGGGGGTGTGGCGAAATTTTGAAACAAACTCGTCTCGGTCCGATATATTAGGAGTGTGGATACCAAATTTGGTTGCTCTAGCTTTTATAGTCTCTGAGATCTAGGCGCTAATGTTTTACTCTAAGCAAAGCCGCCTATGCTACGTGTGTGTTAGAGAGAGACAGGGCGAGAAAAATGAAATTGTTTTCTTGATGCTGGCTATAATAATAATACGATCCAATTCAGCTTCCGCAGTCTTAAAGATATGGTCATTCTCTACAATTCTGCGTTTTGGTTTTCTCATATCTTTAAAATTGTGGATGCAACAGATTTTCGTCCTTTGTGGGGGCGGAAGTGGGCGGGGCGAAGTTTTTGAAATATTTTTTGTAGCAGTGACATATCACAGAAGTCTGGATCCAAAACATCGTTGCTCAAGCTCTTATAGTCTTTGAGCACTAGGCGCTGAAGGGGACGGACAGACGGACGGACGGACAGACGGACAGACAGACAGACAGACACGGCCCAATCGACTATTGATGCTGATCAAGAATATATATACTTTATGGGGTCGGAAACGATTCCTTCTGGACGTTGCACACATCCACTTTTACCACAAATCTAATATACCCCAATACTCATTTTGAGTATCGGGTATAAAAATTGAATAGAATATGGTCTGCGGCGAGGGCCTGTGGAGAGCTGTAACTGGATTTTATTGATTCACTGTTGCATATATATGGCCCCTTGAGATATTAATGATATGCCCAGCGGCAGGGCTCCAGGACTATTCTCAGGACTCCCCCTTCAGGAGTAAACCAATTAGGGACACGCCCACAGGCCCAGGCAGAAGTGGGGCCAAAGAAACAAAAGGACAGAATCCTCCATTCGCTTGCCATCTTTAAGGATTTTCCATTCAGGAAATATTTCAATATTCTTGTCACATTTCCGGTTAAATCGTATGGTAAAATATTAAAACTCGTTGCTTCATTCCGAAAATTGCTCTCCGCTTCGATTATTCGTGCAGTTTTCCAATGAGAAAATCGGAGTTGACATTTTCCCATCGTATGGGACGCGGGACATGCGAGAAAAACAACGCTGCGTATGCGTTATGTTCGCATGCGCTGACAATGGCGTGGGCAGAGGGGGAGAGGTGGAGAGGGGCGGAGTGGTAGAACAAGGAACAATCGCAGCGCTGAGAAGCGCTCAAGGGACACGCCTGAGCGTGACAGGAAGCTAAAAATGTTTGGCTATTGACAGAGACAGGAACAGGAGGAGCAGGTGGGAGGTTGCAGCAGCAGCAGGTGAAAGATGGATCTAGTAGGGGTGGGTGGGGTGTGTCTGGCACATGACAAATGCCTTTCCCTAGCTCCCTCGCTGCCTCTCTCTCTGTCATTTCCTTCTCGTCGCTCATGTTTCACATCATGTTCGCCGCATAACTGTAACATAATATGCCAAAGTACCGCTATTTCGCACAACGAATGCGGTTAGGGCGAGTCACGTGTGAATCCCACCTGGCTGTGGCAGTGGCAGCATGCCTGGGGGGTGATCAAAGGATCAAATCCTTGTTGTTCCTAGTTGTTCATTCCGAACCACTGTTCGAGGTTCGATCCACGGCTCGATCCATTGGCGAGGGTTGATAAACGTTTGTTGGCTTGCACACAATTTTGACGCCATGGGGCAGCTGGCAGCTGCTGCTCGAGCAACGATCCAAAAGGAATCCAAAGGAGCCCACTTGTAGCTTTGCCACCTCAACGATGCTTATGATGATGATGATTATGATGGAATGGAATGGTAGGAGATGGACTTGCAGTTGCGCAAGGCAGAACCTGGGCTGAAGATGGGGCGAGAGATGCAAACATGATATGCGAAATTGCAAATGCGTGCATTGGCCGAGACGGGGGGATGTATTGTAGTATGTGGTCAGTCGACCACATGCTGATGGCATCTTAAATGCTTGTTCCACATGCGAGAGCCAGAGCCACAGCCCAATAGATGCGAGGATAGTGGAGGAGGGACATGCAAGAAGCTACAAGCGAGGTCTATCTATGACTTCTCCTCCTCCTCCTTCTCCCTCGCTCTCTGCCTGTGCCTGTGCCTCTGCCCCTGCCCGCTCCTCTAGAGTCATGCCTGGTTGGGCCCAGACGGATCCATACCCTTTACGCGTGGCTTAAAAGGCCGTACAGCACTCGCCGAAATGCTAGATATTCAGTTAAGTTCTTACTCGATTATGGATATGGAAATTTCTCCACCCAACAGCCATGTTTAGCAGCGATTCAATTTACTTTAGTCTGTAGAGCTCCCATTACAGAGCCCATGTTCCTGAGGGAGTTGCTTTCGTTCAGAGGGGATCCCTTGGTCGTTGCCCTTTGCCTCCACGAGTTGAATGCGAATGCCTGTCTGTCTGTCTATCTATCTGTCTATATCTTTCTATCCCTGTAGTATCCCTCCCTCCGCTCCGCCACCGCCACCGCCACCGCTCCGCTGAGCATTCGCCTGACATTGAAAATGTTGTTTGGCAGCAGTTCCAAGTTGTTAAGTGCTCTGCGTTGTTGCAGTTGCAAATGTTGCAGTTGTTGCTGTTGTTGCTGTTTGTTCGGGTTGTTAGTATTTGCCACTGGGGCCAGCATCTTCGACATTGTTATAAAACTTGTTAGAAATTTTCTTAAAGGCACAAAGGCGCTGGCGCGGCCACCAGAGCAAAACGAGGAAGTGTGAACAGCAGCAGCAGCAGCAGCAGCAGCAGCAGCAGCAGCAGGGAGTTTTTCCTCGAAGAGCGAGGGGGGAGCCCCATATGTGTTATTATCCCCCATTCGGATGGGAGCGGGCTCGGGCTCGGGTTCGGTTTCGGGTGACACAAAATACATTCTCACAAGAAACAAGGATGTGGTGTGTGTGTGTGCAACGGGTGCCATGGGTGCAACGGTAGGGGGCATGTAGAGTTGCGGTGTCCGCAGCAACTCACAACGTTCCACCTCGTTTGAAGCTTAAGTCAACGGAATTATGCGAGAAAATGAAAAGGTTAGCTACCGCTTGGCAGAATGAGTCGTCAGACTGTGACTACTACATGCTCGTGGTAAAGCAAGAGCAAGTCGAGAAGTTGATCAGCAAATTTGAGATGTTTCACAGTGCGAGCTTGAGGAATTGGATCGAAGCGAAATTCACAGTGGTTTGTGTGACATTTTTGAGTCACTTGCAAGCTCGCTGAAGCGGCGATTATGAGGAAATGGCTAAGAGTAGCGGCCGCATGCCGTTTCATTCTACCTTGGCTGGAGGAAATACTACGGTTGAGTTTGCCGGCTCGCAATTTCTACCTCACCGTAGACAAGTACCATCCCTGCCTCCTATACAATTGCCGACGTTTAGCGGCGGGTATGCGAACTGGACGGACTTTTATTCAATGTTTGCACCATCATCGACAAGCCATCCGGACTTAACAAACATAGAAAAGCTCCAGCATTTGCGTTCCTGTCTGCGGGATTCGGCATTGGAGACTGTTCGGTCGCTGGAAATCTCAGATGGCAATTATGCTGTGGCATTAGATTTGTTGGAAAACAGATTCAATAATCGGCGATTGGTCATTCAGGCACACATCAATGAGATCTTGGCGCTCCAGGCTGTGGAACCTGGGTCAGTGTCATGCTTCGGGAGCTTTCAGACAAGTTCAATTCACATATGCGCGCGCTCCAGGGTTTGGGCACCACTGAGCAGATCGCAGGATGCATCGTCGTGCAGGAAATTCTCCGAAAACTGGATCCAGCGGGCCAAGAGAAGTGGGAGGAACGATTCAACGACCCCGCACTCGCAAACTTAATTCCGTCGTGGGAATCGATGGCCTCGTTCTTGGAGCAGCGATGCAGATCATTGGAGACGATGGACTTTTCTATGGCAAGCTATGCGTTGAGCAATCAGGTGGGCAGAAGTAGAAAGCATAATAATTCTAGGTCCACATTGGTTACAACGAACCAAACCGTAGCACGCTGCGCGCTGTGCAACGATGGTGCTCACGAGGTCCAGCACTGCCAGAAGTTTAAAGCGCTGTCCCCCACAAATCGCCATAAAGAGGCCAAGCGGCTTTCGTTGTGTATAAATTGTCTTAGCCTGCACTCTCGCTCATCGGATTACTCAACTCTCATCACTGCCATTGTAGCCTCTAGCATAACCGATCGACAGCCAAGCTTTGGAATTGACGCTCAAAACTGGAACATTCCATCTAACATACCACTAGCTGATCCGGAGTTTTATAAGCCGCAGCGCGTCGATCTGCTAATTGGCGCAAGTCTGTTTTTCGAGCTCCTGTATGTTGGTCAGGTCAAGCTACTGCCAGGATTGCCTTCAATTCAGAAAACGCGCTTGGGATGGGTCGTGTCTGGAAGTTGTTCGCGTTTAAAAGGTTCCTCGTTGATGGTCTCGCGCTCGGGCCGTAGCTGCTGAGGATAATAGTCCAGAGGATCGGGTTGAGGTGCTTCTTCGGAGGTTTTGGGAGGTAGAAAATTGCATCGAACCAATAATAAAGTCTACAAAGAAGAGCTAGATTGTGAAGCACACTTTGTGCAGGATTTCCGTCGACTACATAAAGGTGATTATTGTGTTCGGCTGCCAGCAAAATATAATTTGGATCTCCTTGGAGAATCTGACAATCAAGCGCTTCGTAGATTCCTGACCCTTGAGAGAAAGTTAGATCGTCGCCCTGATGTTAAATCTCAGTATGCAGCATTTATAAAGGAGTACTTGATTTAGGCCATATGTCTCAGGTTCCTACCCAGTCAATCAGCAACTGCCGATATTTTTTGCCTCACCATTGCGTCATGAAGAAAGATATTTCTACGACCAAGCTTCGCGTCGTTTTTGATGGATCCGCTTCAACCTCATCTGGATATTCCCTGAACGACGTTTTAATGGCTGGTCCCGTAATACAACCCAAACTGTTTCATATTCTTGCTCGATTTCGGTCATACGCCGTTGCGATTACGGGAGATATCTGTAAGATGTATCGTGTGTAAGAGTCTCGACGAGGATAGCAACTTGCAGTGTATTCTGTGGAGAAACTCCAGGAAGAAGACTTGCGTGTGTTTCAATTGGCCACCGTTACTTATGGGACGAAGCCTGCCTCCTATCTATCTGTGCGAGCGATCAGTTGGCAATAGACGAGCAGATGGCGTTTCCAGTTGGAGCTGAAATCCTTCGCCGTGACTTCTACGTGGATGACTTGATATCTGGAGCCAGCTCGCAGGAGGAGGCTATCCGGATTCGGGAGCAAAAGGAAATGGAAACATTTTTGAAGTTCGACGATGGCAGCCATGTGACTAAAACTTTAGGACTTGCGTGGGATCCGGTTTCTGATCTACTATTATTTTCGTTCTCGCCCTTCAATCTTCTTTGAATTCCTGCAGTTTTGTCATCCATAGCGCGATTCTACGATCCTCTCGGACTAGCTGTTCCCGTAATTACTAAATCCAAAATCTTTCTCCAGCGTTTGTGCAAGAGAAGTTGTCCTGGGATGAAAGCCTTCCAGTCGCACTAAACACCGAGTGGCAGGAAATATGCACCAGTTTTGGTCAGATTCGTCGACTTGAATTTCCTCGGCTTGTGCTCCTTCCAGACTCTACGCTGGAAATTCACGATTTTGCGATGCCAGCATCGAGCTTATGGTGCATGCATTTATGTCGTGTCCAAGGTCAGCATTTCAGCAGTCACTTACTTTGTGCCAAATCTCGTGTGGCTCCTTTGAAGACACTTACAGTACCAAAGTTGAGCTTTGTGGAGCGGAGTTGCTGGCTAGGCTCATATCTGAGATAGCTGGAACGAATGTATTCAAGGGAAAGGTTACTGTTGGTGTGATTCTGCCATTGCGCTCTCTTGGATTCGGACGAGCCGTCAAGATTTAATATTTTTGTTGCAAATAGAGTGTCAACGATTCAGGAAATGACCGAAAAAATGGAATGGCGCTATGTTCCCACAGCTTTAAGCCCAGCCGACATTCTGTCTCGAGGGGCTCATCCGACTGAGATGAATGAGTCACCTCTTTGGGCTCATGGTCCTCCATTTCTTTGCGGCTCCTCAGATGACTGGTCACCCACTGTGCTACCTGATAAGCCAGCCCTTGAACTTCGTCGGAAGGCTCTTCTGGTCAAATCGCCCTACATGGACATTATTGCTGATTCCAAGTATGCGAATTCATTTGCTTCTTTGCAACGCGTTTTCGGATACATTCACAAGTTTTGCAACCGAATTCGGCGCCCGGACTCACTGTCTCAGACATTGAACATGGAACCCAGGTATTGCTACGACTAGTCCAGCGTACTCAGCTATGGGAGGACATGAAGTCACTGCGGGCAAGGGGAGCAGTCTCCTCATCGAGCTCAATCGCATCGTTATCGCCATTCATGGATCAGTTTGGACTTCTCAGGGTAGATGGTCGACTGAAAAACTCAAATTTGGTCAGACAACGCAACCAATTTTGTCGGCGCTAAGAATGAGCTGATGGAATTAAAGCGCCTGGTCCTCAGCGATGACCATCAGAAGGCGCTGCTGGATTTTTGCTTGGTCGAGGCTATAGACTGGCATTTCATTCCTCCGCGCTCCCCTCATTTTGGTGGTCTATGGGAGGCTGCAGTGAAGACGGCCAAGTACCACTTCTACCGTGCGATAGGCAACTCGGTTCTTGGATTTGACGAGCTGCGGACGCTGTTGTGCCACATCACGGCAGTGATTAATTCAAGACCTTTAGTTTCAATTTCAGAGAGCTCTGCCGATCTAGATGTTCTAACTCCAGCGCATTTCTTGAATGGTGGCCCTCCTTCTTCGTTCGCTGAGCCTGACGTCACGCAGCTAAACTTCGATCGCCTGGACGGCTGGCAGCGCGTTTCGTACCAGCAGCAGCTCTTTTGGTCCCGGTGGAAGGAGGAGTACATAACGTCACTGCAGCAGCGCTCAAAGTGGCGCACTGCGAAGCCTAGTTTAGCAGTCGCAGATTTGGTTCTTGTCAAGGATGAGAATCTTCCTCCCATGAAGTGGCCACTGGCGAGAGTGGTCGAGCTTTTGCCTGAACGAGATGGCGTTGCCCGAGTTGCTGTGCTGAAGACGTCATCTGGAATCACCAAGCGCGCCGTCAACAAGCTGTGCCTGCTGCCCCTTAAAGATGCTGTTGAAAGTCAGGCTTCCAATGGGGTGAGTATGTCGGGTCAAGCAGCTTAAATATTTTAAATTATTGCCAGTGGTGCGGCCCAAAGGAAATGCATTTTGGTGTTGTCGTTTCCAATGCCCACACTGCAAAGATCATTTGCTACCGCATATGCGCATGCAGCGGAATTCTTTCGTCTCCTTATGTCGCAATCGCTAGGACTCGGCTTAACAGCGTCCCCGAGCAGCTCTAACGCTCTCGGGCTATCATACGCTCTCGCTCGCGTCTAAGCTTGCTGCATAGGGCCCGTCAATTTGGCCCGTCAGCCTTTGCATGGGCAGTCTTGAGCTAATCGTCGCAGCTATTAGTTCGCCCCAATCATCCCCATATGTACATACGCGATAAGTTGGTTTACATATGCAAATAAATTGTGAATTATAAACAGCCTGTTGCGTGACCTTCCATCCATGGCCACAATTATTAGTTATTGATCTGAATTATGAAGTCTAGTGTAAGTTAGGCTAGGGCAAAGCGGGAGCGCAATAAAAGCTCGCTCTCTCGCTCTTGGCGAATTCGCCCCGCTTTGCCACCGTAGGTTAGCTAGAGTAAGAGATTTGAATTGTGAAGAAAATATAGTTGTTCGCCAACCTTGAATTAGATCGAGCGTATCAAGTTTTTCGCCCCGCCAAATAAATAATTTAAATTACAGCCACCCAAAGTTTTCGGTAATTGATTAGAAAAACTCTTCTAATTTTTCATGGCGCCCCCGGGTGGACTGTAAAGTGAATTATAGGCAACAACAATAAGTGACAGTGACACAAGAAATTGCAGTATACATACACTTGCTCGCATATCTCTGCGTACACTTAGAAAACGAACTACATATTCATGTTTAGTTGCGGATAACTTTTAATATAAGGCACTTTGGGCAACGATTTTTATACCCGATACTCAAAATGAGTATTGGGGTATATTAGATTTGTGGTAAAAGTGGATGTGTGTAACGTCCAGAAGGAATCGTTTCCGACCCCATAAAGTATATATATTCTTGATCAGCATCAATAGCCGAGTCGATTGAGCACTGTCTGTCTGTCCGTCTGTCCGTCCGTCCGTCCGTCCGTCCGTCCGTTTGTCCGTCCGTCCCCTTCAGCGCCTAGTGCGCAAAGACTATAAGATCTAGAGCAACGATGTTTTGGATCCAGACTTCTGTGATATGTCACTGCTACAAAAATATTTCTAAACTTCGCCCCGCCCACTTCCGCTCCCACAAAGGACGAAAATCTGTGGCATCCACATTTTTAAAGATACGATAAAACCAAAAACGCAGAATCGTAGAGAATGATCATATCTTTTAGGTTGCTGAATCTGGATCAGATCAGATCATTTTTATAGCCAAAAGGAACAAATCAATTTGCACTGGCTACGCAGCGCCCGACGTCACGCTCAGACTGATTTTCTGTCTCTCTCGCACGCACTCTTTGTCGTGTCGTTCAATATTAGCGGCGTCTGCCGGAGGAGAGCCATACTGACTTAGTATCGGGTATAACCGTAGAGTTGCGGTGTCCGCAACAACTCACAACGTTCCCCCTCGTTGTAATTTAGATTTTTACATAAGTCTTCAATTATTGAATTTTTATATTCTGTTCCCATGTCCGTAATGAACGTCTTCATAGGACCGTACTTTAGAATAAAATTTTCAAAATTAGCTTTAGCTACTGTATTTGCACTTTTGTTTATAATAGGTATGGCAACAAGGTATTTTGTCAGGTCACATATTAAGGTGACTGCATATTCATTTCCTTGTTCTGATTTAGGAAGTGGACCGATCGTATCCACTATTACCCT